>NC_142366.1:17263885-17426385 GCF_059441175.1 Urocampus carinirostris
TTTTTTTAATCTTTATTACCCCTATATTAATATTTTATTAACTACACATTTAATTAATTTGTGTTGTTTAGGGACATGTTTCAATACTAATTGAGGTACAATTTTCGTTGAGTATGTAAGTACTGGAGAGGTATAGGCACCGCCTGGCTTACTTGCCCAAGGAGGTTCTGGGTGAAGAGCATGTGCAAGATGATGTGGAAGAAGACGTGAGAGGAGAAAACTGTCACGATTGCCGGCTGCTGCTCGTTGCCTGGTTGTCTCCCCTCCTATTTAAACTCAGTGCTCTAATTCACTCCTTGTCAGTCTGTCAGCGAAGCTCTGCACATGCAAGACAAGCATTTTAACTCGGTCTGGTATCTTGCCCATGTATCCAGTATACGGTAAGGATCCCGTCTGTCCCGTCCTGTCCAGTATCCTGCCCGTGCATCCCGTATCCGGTATCGATCCCGTCTGTCCCGTCCTGTCCGGTATCTTGCTCGTGCATCCTGTATCCAGTATCGATCACGCCAGTCCCGTCCTGTCCGGTAATCTGCTCGTGTATCCAGTATCTGGTATTGATCCTGCCCTGTCCGGTATCTTGCTCGCGCATCCTGTATCAGGTATCGATCCCGTCTGTGCCGTCCTGTCAGGTATCTGCTTGTGAATCCTGTATCTGGTATCGATCCAGTCTGTCCTGTCCGGTTTTGATCTCTGCCCCTTGCTTCCATTTTTCCTGCGCATGACTGCCCTGTTTCCATAAAATAAAGGTTGGTGTGAAGACGTTACGCGTTTGTGTCCACCGTCTGTCCGGGTTCTGACAAAACATTCGGCTGGCCACTTTGTGCTTCCGACACGTTCGACACTAGTAGTTTCATTCCAAACTAACTTTTTTTCTTGAGAAAATAAAGAATTTAAGCAATATTCTGAAACCTTCTGACATCTGAAACCATTACTGCAAAAAATGGTTCTAAAGTCTATATTTGATAAGTGAAAACACCCCATCCTTTAGAGCATGCATCGCTAAATCTGTTTCTTATGTGGTTTTGTATCTTGAAAAAATAAATAAATAACAAATTAAAAAAAACAAAAAAATCCTCTTGTATTTCCATTACCACGTCTCTCTTTCCAGCCAGCTAATGAAGGCCTTGTGGCCTACTCTTATTAAAATTTCGCCCTTGCCTCCGATATTAATTGGGTTCATAATAAGAAATGCTCCGGATTCATTATTTAATTTCAGGGGCACATTCGGAATACACTTGCCGAGATGTGTTTTTAATGAAAAACACTACATCCTGACCTAATCATATCAACCTTATTTTATATAATTAGGCATGCACAAAATCATTAGAGTTGCAAAATATTAGTTTCAGCTCACGTAGGGTTGCTCCTTTGCTTGCATACATAGCTCCCTCGCCCCACCCCCCCTCCACATATGTGATAAATACTTAATAAAGGGAAAATGACACAAAAAATTCCACAAAATTACTCATTTAGGTAAAAGTGACCCTCAGTTGAGACGATGTACCTCTAATTAAAAAGTAATGAGACAGCAGCCAGCTCTATTTGGTGCAAAAGTGTTATTTACTAATCAATTAATTAGCATGCAGTCTATGACCTCAGTCAAACTACTAGTGGAATATAATATCAGTAAATAGTTGATAATGCTATTATTGTCATGAACCGGAACTGGATAAGGACCCAAATGCGTGACGTTTCTCACACAAGCCCTTTTATTTTACGGGAAATGGGGAGTCATACATGTTAGGCAGCAGTCTGGCGTGGAATGATAGGAAGCCAGAGGCCAATGAGATCGATACCAATTGCCCGAGCAGATATCGGACAGATGGGTCGATACCGGACAGGACGGGACAGACGGGATTGATATCAAAACAGGATATCGAAAATAAACAAGACAAACTAGACGGGAACGAAACTGGAAACTGACATTAAACAACGGGACAGACAGGATTGATATAGAAACAGGATATCGAAATCAAACAGGAAAAACTAGACGAGAACAAAACTGGAAACCGATATTAAACAGGACAAAATGAACTGGAACAATACCGGACAGGAAAAACTAACAGGACACAGGACTGAGCACTGAGCTATAACAGAAGGGAAGCCAATCTGTCAACAAGCCTCAGTTGGCGCCACACGGGCAGGGACAATTGGGCGCCATGGCAACCGTGACAAATATCAGGAATTCAATTCTGGCCGCCAGCCAAAAAGGGAACAGTGTGTATTATTTAGTGCCTCCTAGTGGTACAGTAAAATAAATAACACATTGATTTGAATACTTGTCAAAAATACTTGAAATATTATACCAATGTTGATTTTAATAAAAAAAAAAAAAAAAAACATTATTCGAGAATGCATTCATTTTACACAGTGGAATCCACAGTAAGGTCACTGCCATGTTTGTCCAGCAGGATGCTACCATGCTATGCTCGCAACAAGACAATTATTACACATTGGGGCTTTAATATGAAAGTTAAGGGGACAGTGTATATAATCTGATTAATAGATGTCACTGCATTGTGTCAAGTAAACAAAACAAGCTCTAAAAAGCTAAAAGAAGAATGCAAACTACGCAGACACAAAGTGACCACGAAGCAGATTTGTTCTTATTTATTTGCCCGGTATTTAGAAAAGAAAGAAAAAAATAGTATGATATGGCTACAAAAAGAGAAAGATTAAAAAGGGAAAAAAGGGGAAAAAAAGGAGAAGACGAAGGAAAACAAAAGAAATGGAAAGAAGAAAGAGATAGAGAAAAAAGAAGTGTATCAAAGAAAAAGGGAAAGTGAAAGAATAAGAAAATATCTTAGGTAAGAAAAAGGGAAACAAAAGAAAGAAAAAGAAAAAAGTGAATGAAAAAGGGAAAAAAGAAGAAAAAGGAAACAAAGAAAAAGAAAGTGAATAAAGTGAGAGAAAAAAACAATAAAAATAAGAAAAAACGAAAAGAAAAAACACATGTTTTTGGGGAACCTGTGGCAGCAAGATGGCGGACAGTAATGTAGGCTCCCTGTAGTGGGCCTCGTGTCATATCCATTTCTCAAATAAAAGGCCAATTTATACAATAGTTAATGTATTTTCGCTGTGTAATATGTGTTCAATACAAACATGTAACTAATAACTTACCACATAATAAAAAACAAATATTTTAATATTTCCCTAAGCCTGAGAAAGCAAAGAGCAAAGGAAGTTAATGAAAATGGCAAACACGGAGCGACGTATGCTACTAAAAAAAAAAAAAAAATCCAACACGCTAAATTAAAGCGGAGGCCTGCAGTTTGATGGCCACGTTCTATTTCCCTTATCTCGACGAGTCACATTTTCAATCACTATGCAAAAGATTGGACATCTGGTGTCGGCTTGGCGCTAATAGACTTCCTTGCTGCCGTGCCGTCTTACGGCGGGCTGTCATACGTGCTGCTGCCCTCGCTCCGTCAATGCTAATTTCATGTTGGCCGACATTTATGCAAAGTGGAATCTTGCACTTGTTACCCGGACTTATCGGCGACACATTAGGTATGTTTCGAGTGGAGCAAAATCACGTTATAGGAGAAACAATTTCTAAGTTGTGTTCTAAGGACTACATTTAAAGGGAAATTGTATATTTTTTGACCACTAAATGTCCCTTTTTGGTGTTGTGCAGTTAAAAAAAAAACAATACACAGTACCAGGGACCCAAAGTGGCAAACCTCACAGTGTCATCATTATCAATGTGATGCACCTGTGCCCGCTCCTATGGTGCCAACTGCCTCGGATTCTGATTGGCTCCCTGTCCCTATACAAACCCACTCCTCTCTGTCACCTGATGTCAGTCCGTCTGTGAACCTCAGTTAACACTAGGCAAGACTTTTTCGACCCTGACTCCCACCTTTTTTGTTGCTCCTGTCTGTCCCCCGGATTCGACCCGTTTTTTATCCTGACCACGTCTACTCTCCTGGGTTTCGACTCGTTTCTGATCCCGACCACGTTTTTTGCTCTCCTACTGACCCGTTTTTTCCGTTAACGACACCGCCATCGCTCGCCAAGGAAGTCCCACTTCTGCGACCTGCTTCCCGCGATCAGCGATCACCGGACTGTCGGTGCAATCGTTTCGTTTCTTCATAACTGAGAGAAATGTAACACAAGTGGGTTCTGTCTCTGTTCTGGTCCTGACACAGTTGTATTTCTTTTTTTTCTCCTTTTTTGGGGTACCCGTAGCAGCAAAATGGCGGACAACTATTTAAGCTCCCATTACACGAAGTGCGTGTTATAAGAAATGAATCCTAATTTCTCAAAGAACAAGTCCAGTATTCATTCATGTACAGCTCCTATCATTTTCACCCCAAAAATAACTCAAAGTTTGGTGGCACGTTGTACACAAAGTTTGACAATACTATATCCGTGCAATGATTGATCGGTCAAAAAAAATATCGCTGAGCACATTCACAAAACTTTGGATGCAACGAGAAATGAACCCAACTCGTTTTGGTGAAAACGCCGCATTCCTATTGGTCAACCTGTCATGGTTACCAATGTGAATTACCTGTGCCCGCTCCTTTGGCGCCAACTGCCTTGGAATCTGATTGGCTCCCTGTCCCTTTTCAAATCCACTACTCTCTGTCATCTGTTGTCAGTCCGTCTGCAAACCTCAGTTAACACTAGGCAAGCCTTTTTCGACCCTGACTCCCACCTGTTTTTTGCTCCTGTCTGTCCCCCGGCTTCGACCCATTTTTGATCCTGACCACGTCTACTCTCCTCTCCTGGCTTAGACCCGTTTCTTATCCCGACCACGTTTTTAGCTCTCCTGCCCCAGCTACTGACCCGTATTTTCTGTGAACGACACCGCCATCGCTCGCCATCGCTGTGTTCAGAACGGCCTGCTTCCCGCAACCAGCCATCACCGGACTGTCGTTGAAATCCTTTCGTTTCTTCATAATAAAACTGAGAGAAAGTGACGCAAGTGGGTCCTGTCTCCGTTTTGGTCCTGACACACAGTTTTATTTCTTTTTTTTTTCCTTTTTTTTGGGGTACCCGTAGCAGCAAAATGGTGGCCAACTATTTCAGCTCCCATTAAATGGAGCACATATTATATAAAACAAATTCTAATTTATCCAAGAACAGGTATCATATTCTTTCTTTAACTCAAAGTTTGGGTGCACGTTATGCGCAAAGTTTCACGATACTATATTACCGTATCCGTTCAATGATTGAACGGTCCAAAAAAAAAGTTCCGTGACCACAATCACAAAACTTGCCCTCTATTTGAGAATGAGAACCACTGCTATTTGATAAGTGTGCTTAATAATCCCGCATTTTATGTTAAGTCAATGCAAGTCATGTTTATTTGTATACCCCTTAATCACAAAGAGCCTCAAAGGGCTGCACAAATCAAAGCCTATTGCAAACTACAGACCTTGAAATCACATATTAAGCTAACAGGGAGCCAATGCAGGTTAGCTGTGCCTGTAGTAACACAGTTATGAATGTTTTCTTCTGTTACACAAACTGTTTTTTGCTATACAGAAGCTCCCCTATTTAAGACCATTAGAGTTGCAGAACACAGTAGATACGAAAAAAATTGTCAAATATCGAAAAATATCCGGACATTGCTGTAAGTTAGATTTTGTATTGTGTGCGCCTTTTCCGAGTACAGGACAGGACTGTCGTGCTTTTTTTCCGCAGCTACAGACGTGTGGTGCTGTGAGAGCTCACCCAGCATCCACCCCAAAGAACACATCCGCTTTCTTTTCTTAGTTTGTGTGTAAACATACTATACTGTCTCTCCAGCGCACTAAGAACTTTGACATTTTCATCGTTTTATATCTTGTGCATTCATTATATATGGTTGCTGTAAATAAGAGGTGAGCCGTTTCTTTTGAAATGAATGTGGAATAAGAAAGCTTGATGCGGTTGAAAAACGCTTTTTCTATGGCCACTTTCTACTACGGAGGAGGAGGTCGCCTAACTCTTGAAGCTCATCTTCCAAAAGTAAGTTGAACTTAACTTTATTTATCTTTATAGACCATATTATCTAATAAAATGTTTAGGTTTTAGTACAAAACAATCCAGGTTACTTGTAAAAGCCTTAAACATACTTATACAAACCTTTAAAATACAAAATATAGCACCAAAGCAACTTACGAACAAATTCAACTTACAAAGGATCGTCCGAAACCTCGTTCGTACGTAGGGCAGCGCCTGAATATGAGTTGCCTGTCAGTTGTGAAAACGTGTTTCCTGACTGCTGGGAATATCAGTTCAACAAAAAGGTAATACATTTAATTTGAATTGCTTTAAATTTTGTATATGAGGGAAACAGGGTGTGATATCATAAGTTTTCTTCGTCCCACTCTTTTTCAGTTATTATGATATGATTTACGCAAAAAAAACAGAACTGTCTGTAATGGATTCATAAAAATTCAGGTAATAAAATCATTATTTTCTTATTACTTTTATTGTTTAATTACAATTTTAATGATTTTCGTGATCAGGAACATGTGCTTTATAGCTATTCAAGGCTAACTTGGATGTGTATGCGAGGTTGGAAACATATTCATTACTTTGAACTTTTTCATATTGTGAAGAGATGCTTAGTACACGAGCAATTCAAGATACAAGCACAATCCCGGGATGAATTAAGCTTGTATGTAGATGTACTACTGCATTGTCCTTCCTACTTCACATACCTTGCGCCTCTCGCCATTGAAGCCCCTCCATTGCTCTGCCTTTTTGACAATGTAGCTCAGCTCCTGATTGGAGAGCTCCAAGTCTTGAGGTAGGAAGTACGTCCCCTCCTTGGCTGTGAGCCTCTGGAAAATGTCCAGCATGCGGCCATTGTTGTGAAATCTAGAGGGTGCGGAGTTGGAAAAAAAAGGTAAAAATGTGGGAGTGTAAGCAGGAGGAGTGCCAACTTGAATCACTGTCTCCTCGGTTAAGGTTTTGTGGGGTCAAATACCTAAGACAGGATAAGAATTACTGTGAATATACACCATGCACATACCTGTCAACCTGTACGTTTTTGCCATACAAAGTACGTTATTATGCATTTTAAGACGAGTACGACGTACAAAAAAAACATGTACGGAAAAACGCATATTTGTAAATTATGAGTACCATCCGGTATACACCGACTATCACGAAACGGCAAATCAATCAAGTCAAACGAGTTTGAGTTGTGTAGTGAAAGGAAGTCCGTCTCTTTTTAGAGAACCGGCTTTTTCGGCTTACACTCTCAAACGGTTCACTTGCTTTGATACATTATATTACGAATGATTATGTTGTATAAGGAAGTTTAAAATGAGAAAATGAAAAAGGACAGGTTTGTGGTTATCCCTTTAATCATTATATTAATGTAGAAAATGAATTCATAATTTGAATAAGAAAATGTATTATTCTACTTGATTATATTTGCATTTTGTTTTTACTTCTACAGTGAACATCCAAGCTACTGAAGGATTTTATACATTTTGACTATAAGGGATTTTCTACGATCAAATACAAATTACATTTAAATGCAAAATATATTCACTGGCTGAGCCAAGGGGCGGGTCAATGCAACCTTGTGAAGAATGATGTTTACAGAAAACAGCAGGAACCGGGACGAAGGGCTTATATGATAATCGGCGCTTCCCGGCGCAAGAGGGGCCTTCGTGATGCAGGGGTCCAGACATCTAGGCGACGAGGTGGAGCCCACACCTGCGTTCCTGGCCCGCACATTAGAGGAGCCGACACGCCAGCTTGCGGAAAAAGGCATGGGTCGAGAGAAGATTTGAGAAGATCGAGAGGGAGTATGAGAAAATATGCTCTACGAAGACTCGAGCGACAATGATTCGTCTAATTCGGCTAATTCGATGGAATTCACTTAGTTTATTATTTAAGAAATTAAATCTGCCCTTTTGTGGAAATGCCGGTCTCTTGTCCGTCTTTTCACAAAAAGAAACGGATTGGTTAATGGAGTCAGATAACTAATTTGAACAATTTAGTAAACGATACATTTTATGTATTTATTTCCTAACACTTCTTAATTTTTGAACTTTTTTTTTATAATAAACCTCATTCATGTCGAGCAACTCAGTATCTCACCACAAAATGTTAATTAACAATATATATGATATAACGAAACACATGTACAATATAACATGTTCAACTACATAAATAAACACGTTTGAAAAAAAATAATATGGTGTGAGATTATTTTGTATTTTGTAAAGAAAATCACGACAGTTTTTAAGGGCATGGAGCCGTGGATGTTGACAGGTATGCACACAAGACTGTTTTGTCCGTCACATTCTCATTTTAGAAAGAGGTAAAAACAGCGGAGTTAAAAATGGATCAAAAGCTGGAAAGACTCAGATAAATAGATCAAAGTGTAAATGGAATCAAATGTGTTGCCCTTTGAGTAGGAAGTGTTTTATACTCCTACTGACTTCAGCAATGTCTGTCTCTTTTTATCAATGTGTGTGTGTTTTTTTTTAAACGTGTGGGAGTCCAATGCTGACATCTTGCTGGTCGGAGATGAATTCGGAGTCACAAGGAAAACTAAAGACCAAGCGGGTAGCGTATCGATCCATCGCTGCTTATCACAAAAGCGTTCGGATTTCTCCGAGCCGCCTGTTGGATGCCAACCTTGAAAAGGAATGGCCGCGTCTGCAAAACCAAAACGCCGCCTTGGCCGACCATCAAAACCAGCCGACCTCGAGCCCCCGCGCTGAGATTGTAGTCTGTCGGAGGGTAATCAGCTCTCAAATAAACCCGGCATCAAGGAAACTGGGATTTCTGTGTGAGAGTGGTGCCGAGCTTTGAACCCGAATACGCCCCCTGCCCCTTGGGATGCCGCTTTTTTGTAGTATCCTGACCTCGCGCACAGCGATAGCGTGAAGCTATTTTCGTTCTCCACTTGAATGGTGCTTCTCATTCATTTATGCCATCTCTCATGAAGAATAGCTTTGGATCATCCTTTGAAACCGTTTTGCTTATTTTACAGAACTGTAGAGAAGGCTTTTGACAAATTACTTTTTAGATTATTACATTCTTTATGTACTATCATGTTCTCGTTTGTCCGCGTCCCTGCGTCCTAGACGCATGATTTTTGCTGGGGATGCATTGTGTCAAATCAACGTGTGTCCCTGGGACGCAACTTTTTTGACACCAAATTGTCATTATTACCCGATTACTTTTTTTTTTTTTAACAAAAATTTACCGCACTCCAAACTTTTCGTCAGGCAAATCCGCCATTGTGGTTTTGGTTTCGCGCCGATCTCAGCAAACGAGATCTCGACAAACAAGATCTCGCTGCTTTGAGATGACGTCATTGTTTTGGTGGTTGTCGAGTGAAAGAAGTATGCCTCCGTAAAAACAAATAAAAAAAAAAAATCAACAAAAAATTGGTAATATATTCAGTGTCGGTACTAAGTCGAAACATAATACAGAAACTGGTAACAACGGCAATAATTCCGGCACGAAAAAACAGCGGAGAAATTCTTCAGAAGACCGCGAAGGCAAGAAAAATGTTTTGATGCGAATGATAAACAAAAGAATACTAGCAAGAAAAGGACTTGTCTGCCAAAATACACTCAATTATATCCCTGGGTACGCTATGAGGAGGGTGATAATGAAGGCTACATGTTCAGTGATGCGTGCACCCAGCGTGACAAAAAACTGGATTGCATAAATCATTTCGCAATACGAACTTTCAGAAAAGCACATTGGATCGGCACAACGACAACGAAAACCACAAATTAGCTATGGAAATTCCGTTGCTGCAATTGGACCTTGAGAAGGCATTACAACGGTGGCGGGACAGCCACCGTTGTAATTGATTACTTTCAATTACTTTTGGATTACTCCAATACCAAATATGTTAATAAAAGACAAAATAAACTAAATATGAATAAAATGATGACTCACAACACGCGGTAAGCTTTCTCTCCTGGCTTGGATCTCTTTGATCTCCGGCAAAACTAACATAAAATGCGACAGAAACAAAATGAAAATAAATCCAAACAGCTTGCCAGCATCATTTTTGCCGTTCCATGTATTCCGTTACTCCCCAAGCCTGCACAAAATTTAGTAAATTATTCATATTTAGTTTATTTTGTCTTTTATTAGCATAATTGGTATTGGAGTAATCCAAAATTAATTGAAAGTAATCCAGTTAAAGTAACCCTCCCCAACCCTGTGTACATGTATATGATTGTTCATGAAAATGGTGCAGTTTGGAAAGTTTAAGTCTCAGTAGATTGTATTCTTCCTTGTGCTTTGTAGAATTCGTTTTTGTTTGCATGACACCACATAGCGACATCTAGTTGTCAAAAATTACAGTTTCACTTTAGGATAAATAATATGATATTTTCGAGACTATGAGTTACTCCTGGATAGAAGTCACATGGGTTTAAAATAATGCATAAGTACCGTCAATTACGGACTATAGTGTGCACCTGATTATAAGCCGCACCCACCCCATTTTAAGAGTAAAACCAATGTTGTACATACACAAGCCGCACCTGTATATATGCTGCATGCGCCCACATTTAAACATGTAACACAAACACAAAATTAACCCAAACCCGACTTCAAGTCCCGCGATTGAAATTACATGTCCTTCATTAAAGTCCACAGTAAAAAATCAAAGCCGGCAAAATGAACGGAAAATGATACCGGTACTTAAGGTTTGATGCAGGTCTGCAGAGTCCAGGCCCCGTTGAAAGTAATCCAGGGAAAAAAGTGTATATTTTCAAAGGTAAGGGTGGGAAAAATATATCAGATGAACACATTTACTCACGCAACTCCTTTTTCTTTAACCAACTTTTTACCCTCTCTTCTTTCCTTGTCTGTCCCTCACCTTTAGCGGTCCCCATTTAAACTCGGCACCCCTCGTTTGTTCCGCCCCTCATTTTTCGTTCACACGTGCAAAACATATCAGAATAAGTGTTTAAAATAAATACAAATAAATACATTGCAAAATATACAGTTGCAAATACATATTATACATGGGTTACACATATTTACAAAGAAAGACGGTACACCGAGAGAGTTTTCAAAGCTTTAATAATAATAATATAGCTTTGACAGGGCAGTTAATCGTAGCAACACTCAAGCGCCGCTAGCGGCCGTTAGAAAAATTACATGAATTTGCTGCATCACTGAATAAGCCGCAGGGTTGAAAGTTAGGGAAAAAAGTAGCGGCTTGTAGTCCGGAATTTACGGTAGTAAAAGTTACTGGTACATTAGTTGCACTGGAGTTTATAGAATTGTTTGCAGTTTATGATTTATATGATGAAACAAAATTCATGAAAACAACTTTTTGACAAAGCTTATTATCAGTGCAGAAGAAGAGCTCTGTACACAAGTCACATCACCGGCTATTTGAGGTTTTGGTAACCTATGGCTCACAAAACATATATAGCTATATTCATGATTACATTTGGATCAGAGATAAACAGAACTCGCGCAAATATATTCTAGAATGTTACAAATTAAGTTTTGCACTTGCAAAGCCAGGAGCACAATGGAATTTAATGTGGCCCGGTCCAGTATATATAGGGCACTGTTTCAACTACAGTCAGTGACACATCAACAGGTCAAATTTTGGCTGTATGTTGCGAAATAATCATTTTCTATGGAAGCTCATTAAATAATCAATGCTCACTTCACAACAAACACCCACAGAACAAACTGTAAACACCCAAAAACACCAGCAAGGCTTCCAGAGTAATTTGATTGGGTGAGCAGTAGGGATCTGCGAAGCTATAAACACAACACACAGCTTTTACCGCCTCACTTAGTGCCTCAGTGCCTGATGTAAAGACGTCGGTATCCTCATTTGCAGTATTTTGTGACATTTTTACAAAAGAAATCTGGTTGCACCTTGTTTTGAAACTGTTATTTAGGACAGACATTTAGGTCAAAATGAGTCTCAATACTCCTTAGTAACTGCAGGCGGGAGACACATTGTATGTGGTATATTGCTATGGGACACAGGCTCTAGCATTACTATAATTTTATAGATTTTATAAAATCATCAAATCTCAAACAATGAGAGAATATGTGCTGAAAATTAGCTTTTGTCTAGAGAGGGGGTTTGGCGGTTTCATTGACTTTTGACTTAAAATAATATGGTGTGGCACTCGCCAAAAATATGATGATTGAAATATGTTGGGTCAAAATGGTTCCCGACCCCTGGTCTATAACATATGACCCACTCTGTAGTTTCCAAAATATCAAAGTGTACAATTTTCAAACCTTACTGAAATGTGTTACTGCATCAAATAAATAGAGGCTGCCTAAAATGTAATTAAAGGGATAACGCCGCATTCTGTCTCTACCTATAGCCTCAGGGCTTTCTTTCCCGAAATGGGTCACGCTCGGTGTCAAAGCCGAGCAAAGGAAACTGTTACCCGTAAAATTTTCAGCCTTGTTTCAGTCTTGTGGCCTACATTGAATAGAAATCGGTCGAGCGCTTGAGTGACAGAAGTCATTTTACTGGCTGTAGTTTTTATATTGTGCATTTAATAGACGAGATTTAATTACAGAAGTTGGATTTGGTCTGATACAATGCTGCTTAACAACACCTCAACCATGCTTTTGATTAATTTCTAATTCACCTATTACATTATGATTGAATGCATTTCCTTCGATGAAAAGGGACAGTGAAATATGTGACCACTAAATGTCGCTGTATTCTGGAGTGTAACCAAAAAGTGATGCTACGAAGCACAAGGAAGAATACACACTACAGAGGCTTGAGATGACCAAACCAGAACCACCATTTTCTTTTATTTTTTTTACCAGCATTTTACGAGGTTTGAGAGTTTAGGAGTACCCGTAGCAGCAAGATAGCAAACAATCATGCGAGGTCCTGCTCGGTTAGCCTTTCATGGTTACGATGGCGCCCCATTGGCCCTGTCCGAGTGGCGCCAGCTGCGGTTCGTTGACACATTAGCTTCCCTTCTATTTAAGCTCAGTGCTCTCACTCACCCTTTGTCAGTCTGTCAACAAACCTCTGCACCCACAAGACGTGGGTTTAGACTCTGTCCGGTTTCCTGCTTGTTTTTCCTGTCCGGTATTTTTCCCGTCTATTTTGTCCTGTTTAATATCAATCTCCAGTTTTGTTCCCGTCTGGTTTGTCCTGTTTAATTCCGATATCCAGTTTTGATATCAATCCTGTCTGTCCCGCCCTGTCCGGTATCGACCCCATCTGTCCGATATCTACTACTGAAATTGGTATCATTCTCTTCGGTCTCTGGCTTCCTGTCATTCCACGCCAGATTGCTTCCTTACATCTTCTGCCAAATGATCGCTGAATCACTGGCGTTTGGGTTAACTACATGCCTGGCCTATTTCCCGTAAAATAAAAACTTGTGTGAGAAACGTCACACATTTGGGTTCTACTCCTGTTCCGGTTCTTGACAAAGCCTCATTTTACGTAATATAAATAGTGTACAAATTTCTCAACCTATGAGTATTTAAAAGAAAAGGATGTTGACGTACAACCATCGCCAAAATAACCACATTTTTATAGGAGATGCTCATTATTTCCAACAGTAGCTCATTTTTTAAATTGAATGTCTGGCACCATAACGCGTAGTAACCCGGAAATGCATACAACTATTTAGGCAGCTACCATTACACCCAGTAACTCGATAAAGTTTCGGTAGCAGATAATACCATTGTAATGGATTAAGATCGGGTGGTCAAAACGTACGAACATTTAAACAAATCTACCGTAAATTCCAGACTATAAGCCGCTACTTGTTTCCCTAACTTTCAACCCTGTGGCTTATTCAGTGATGCGGCCAATTTATGTAATTCTTCTAACCGCCGCCAGCGGCGCTCGAGTGTTGCTACCGTTAACAGCCCTGTCACAGGCACAGTTTGGGATGAAAGCTATATTATTATTATTAAAGCTTTGAAAACTCTCTCGGTGTACCGTATTTATTTGTAAATATGTGTAACCCATGTATAATATGTATTTGCAACTGTATATTTTTGTAATGTATTTATTTGTATTTATTTTAGACACTTATTCTGATTTGTTGCACGGGTGAACGCAAAATGAGGGGCGGAACAAACGTGCGGTGCAGAGTTTAAGTGGGGACCGCTAAAGGTGAGGGACAGACAAGGAAAGAAGAGGGGGTAAAAAGTTGGTTAAAGAAAAAGGAGTTGCGTGAGTAAATGTGTTCATCTGATATATTTTTCCCACCCTTACCTTTGGAAGTATACACTTTTTTTTCCTGGATTACTTTCAACCGGACCCGCACTCTGCAGGTCTGCATCAAACCTTAAGTACCGATATCATTTTCTCTTCATTTTGCCGGCTGTGATTTTTGGACCGGACTTTAATGAAGGACATTTAGTTTCAATCGCGGGACTTGAAGTCAGGTTTGGGTTAATTTTGTGTTTGTGTTACATGTTTAAATGTGGGTGCATGCGGCTTATATACAGGTGCGGCTTGTGTATGTACAAATTCAGTTTTCTTCTTAAAATGTGGTGGGTGCGGCTTATAATCAGGTGCGCTCTATAGTCCGGAATTTACGGTATGTTCATATGATGGCTCATGACTTTTTGTGCTTGTTACTAAAATTATTATAAATTAATGTAATGTAATTTGACTCTTTTACCTTTAGGAGAAGCTAAATAATACACATTATCCCTTTAACTGTCTTTTTTTCAATTGATTTTTTACAGTTTAAGGCTGTTCTAATTTTAGAGTCATCCGCCTTCATGTCTAGAAACCCTAAACACAGTCATGCCCGTCAACCGAATTCATCTTTCACGCCATCCAAACAGTGAATTGCTCCTTTCAATTTGTAAAACTCTAAAGAAAAAACACGTAAAACACTATGTTTTTATATTACTCCTGCTTTAATCCCTTAAAGTATGGTGCAATAGTATTGAAGACGCTCCAGATAAACGCAATGATTCAGCACGGGTGACCTCAATCTCTAAGACATGACTGGAACACACAGATGCTGTCAAACAAGTCCTAGTCATATACATTATACAGTATATCTGGTCCATTTCAATATGCATGAAAGCTTCAGTGATACCAGCCATGCAAAGCCATCCGCCTAATAGGATCACGTAAGAGGGTTATATGTTCACGCTATATCAAAACACATTTGAACTTTTGGATTAGAAATGCTTTCAATGTTCCAACTGAAATCACAGGCGGGTGTGCACGGTGCCCATGTGTATATATCTACAATTGTGTTTATGTAAACTCCACGCGCTGATGTGCGAGGTCCAGGCAAACCTGCATAAGTAATTCCGTTCGACTGTGAAATCAAAAGGCATCAGATCAACGTTTGTTCCGTTTTCACTTTTTTTTCCTTGTATGTCGGAAGCGTTAGGACCAGTACGCATGGTCGTGGAGGTGAAAAGGAGAGATGTTTTTAAACGAGGAGTTAGTGTGTCGGGGGCACAGTTTTGAGGTCATGGGTTCGAATCCAGCTAGCAGCCTTAATGTGCGGAGTTTGCATGTTATCCCTGTGCTTTGGGTTTTCTCTGGACACTCCGGTTTCCTTTCCCATTTTAAAAACATGCAGGTCATTCGCCGGTCCAAATTAGAATAGAATAGAATAGAATTTATTTTTTATTGTCATTCTTTGTAACCATGCACACAGAACAAAATGTCGATACACCTGACCCGTACAGTTAAACTGTAGCGAGCCGATGCAGCCGCAGCCAAACAGGGCGCAGCCATTTTAGTCATTAGGTGACCAAACCCCCCCGATTCCAACCCTTAATGCCAAGCACCAAGCAGGGAGGCAATGAGTACCAATGTTGTAAGTCTTATGTATGACTCGGCCGACGCTTGAACCAGCGACCTCCGAGTCTCGGAGCGGGTGCCCTATCATCTAGGCTACCGAGCTGGTAAATTTGTCCCTAGGTGTGAATGAGCGAGTGAATTGTCCATCTCTGTGTGCCCTGCGACTCCCTGGCAACCGGTTCAGGGTGTCCCCTGCCCATTGCCTGAAAACGGATGCGATAGGCTCTAGCACCCCGCGACACTAGTGATGATGACCGGATAATGGACGGATGATTAAGTATACTCAGATTATAAACGCAAGGCTCAAGTGTTGCGAGGTAGGTATCAATCTACAGTGTCAGATTGTCCCAACAGTTTCGTTCAGTTTCAAACTAACTTGATTGCTCTCACAACTTCATACTTTTAGGACATTGGTAAGGTATACAACTTATAATTAATAGTGTAGCTTGAATTCAGTTTCTTAGTAATATACACATTTGTTCAAAAAGGAGAAACCAGCCATTATCTGCACCGCTTATCCTCAGTAGGGTTGCGGGGGTGCTTGGGCCCATCTCAGCTGTCTTTGGCAGTGGGCAGGGGACACCTTGAACCGGTTGCCAGCCAGTCGCAGGGCACACAGGGACAGACAATTCGCTCGCTCATTCACACCTAGGGACAATTTGGACCAGCCAATTTACCTGACATGCATGTTTTTGGAATGTGGGAGGAAACCGAAGTGCCCGGAGGAAACCCATGCAAGCAAGGGAAGAACATGCAAACTCCACACAGGAATGTTCGATCCCATGACCTCAGAACTGTGCCGAGGACGCACTAACCACTCATCACCGTGCTATGCAAACACCGATTATAATTCGGTAACGAGGCTTACCTGAGCAAATAAATACAGAGGATGGTGACCGAGAGAAGAAAAATGACTGCGTAAAGGAAGACAGTGATGGCCAGTCCAGCTGCACCTGATTTGTCGACTCTGTAGAAGTGCCAAAAAAGCTTTGCTGCATCTCCCACTGGTCTGTCCGGACTGTAGTGTAAACGCTGCAGAATTAAGATGCAGTATTACCATTTTACCCACTCTACACGGTGCCACAAATTATAAGGAGCACCCCAAATAATAACATGTTGTGATATTTTTTCGGGAAATACACAAGGCGCAACTGACTATTAGGTGCATGGAATTAAAAAGGACTAGGGTTGCACAAGATATAGAAAAAAGTACATTGGTTGATCAGTCTGAATATATCACTGATCACATTTGCATTACTTAGGATACAACAGGAATCAAACCCTGATTCATAGCAGGCAGTGCACTAGATCCTCTCCACTTGATCACTAGGAATAAATGTGGCAAAAAGAAAAACAGGTTTTGGATCATTGTGACATCTTTTTTAATCACAAAATCACAATCCTTGTTGTTGTTTGGCTGGGCCATGAGAATATTGTCAGATTTGAAACCAGACTGCTGAATTACAGTATTCTGAACTGAATGAAGGGAAAGGCATTGTTGTCAGAACCACAACACATGGTAGACACAGACGCGTAACGTTTCACACAAAATTTATTGCGGAAGCTGATAAGTCAGGTATGGGAAAGCAAGCCCAGCAATCCGGCGATCACTGGGCAGGAGGAGCAGGGAGCTCATGGAATCGGAGTGTGGTCGGAAGGCGGGAAGGAGTTGAGTCGCCGGGACGGGCGATCGGAGCGTGGTCGATGGACAGAAATGAGTCGAGTAGCCAGGACGGGAGATCAGAGCGTGGTCGAAGGGAGGAAAAAGTCAGGGAGCAGGAGACGATCGGGAAGCCAGGGGCAGACAAGCAGGATACAGGTAAAGACGGGACAGAGGGGAGAAAGAGTCAGATAGAGCTTGCCTTCCATGTGCGGAGGTTCGCTGACGGACTGACAAGGAGTGAATGGAAGCGTTGAGTTTAAATAGGAGGGGAACCAATCAGGAAACGAGCAGCAGCTGGCGCCAAACAAGCGGGCACAGGTGAGGGCAATGGTTAATCGACAATTGACAATTGTGTGAAGCAATCCGGTCGTTCTGAACTAATTGAATATAAATACATTGTGGGAAGTAATTATGCTGTCCTGAAAGATTAAAAACAAATGCATATACCGTATTTTCACGATTATAAGGTGCACCTAGAAGCCTTTATTTTTTTAAATAGCTGACCATGCGCCCTATAATACATTGAGCCTTATAGATGGATCAATATTGATAGGTCGGAATTGGTGCTTTTACTCTTGCTATCCGGTTTGATCCCAATAGCCACAGTTGTAATGCAATTGTGGTCGGCAATTCAATTCAATGAATTATTCATTATTTTCACAAATATGGTAAGACATTTCCGTGTCACCGCACCGGATTACATTATAAAGTTATTTTGTTAACTTGCTTAAATTCGGAAAATAAATGTACAGAAAAATGACAGTATACTATGAAAGCAATATTATAGGATAATACAAAAATACTGATACAGAAACACTACTACAAAAATATTACTATAGTAATCAACCAAAAACACGACGAAAAAACAAAAAAATAAACTAATTACCGTAAATTCCGGACTATAAGCCGCTACTTTTTTCCCAAACGTTCAACCCTGCGGCTTATTCAGTGATGCGGCCAATTTATGTAATTTTTCTAACGGCCGCCAGCGGCGCTCGAGTTCAAGGCACATGACGCAGCTTACAAGCTACAAGCAAATGAGCAGTCCAATAAAGAAGGAAACAGAGCTACTGCACGCAAACTTAACCTTGCGAGCATGTTGCTAGCGTGTTTTTGAGTAAGGGAGCGTGGGACGACGTCTATTTGACAAAGTCCTCTTTCCCATCCTAAAGGAGGACAACTTTGATGACATCAGTTAAAAGGAGGAATATGAGAATGGGCTACCGTGATTTCTACATGTACGGTATGTTTTTTTAACAGACCCATCAACTGGATTGCGAGCATGTTGTTAGTAGCGTTTTGCTACCCTTCACAGGCACGGTTTGGGATGAAAGTTATAATATTATTATTAAAGCTTTGAAAACTCTCTCGGTGTACCGTCTTTCTTTGTAAATATATGTAACCACGTATAATATGTATTTGCAACTGTATATTTTTGTAATGTATTTATTTGTATTTATTTTGGACGCTTATTCTGATAAGTCTTGCACTGGCCAATTAAAAAGAAGGGGCTTAACAGACGCGGGGGATGACGGGAAGTGGGAACCGGTAAAGGTATTTTATTAGTGTTTGTTTATCACGGCAGACAATAGTGGATATATATTTTCCCCACCCTTACCTCTGGAAATATACACTTTTTTTCCTTGGATTACTTTTAACGGGACCCGGACTATGCAGGTCTGCATCAAATCGTAATTACCGGTATCATTTTCCGTTAATTTGTGGTTTTTGAACTGTGTACTTTATGCTCAGTTAATATCGCGGGACTCAAAGTAGGGTTTGGGTTAATTTTGTGATTGTGTTACATAATGTAATATGGGCGGATGCGGCTTATATACAGGTGCGGCTTGTGTGAGTACAAAAGCGGTTATCCTCTTAAAATGTGGTGGGTGCGGCTTATAATCAGGTGTGTTCTATAGTCCGGAATATACGGTATTAATTTAAATGCTCAAACAGGGAAGTGATATAATACTGTATTTTGCTTTAACTCTGAGAATTTGCAAACCAATGTGAAACTAATATATTTAAAACAAATGTAAAATTAAATATAATATTTAAATGACTGCATGTATATTTATATATGAATGCAATTAGAAATATTCCATAGGTCTCCTGGCTCAGCCTTCTGTCGAATGTTTTAACGAAATGTGGCCCCCGACTTAAAAACGTTTGCTCAACCCTCCAATATACTGTAAATCGAACACACACTTCCCCATGGCTAAAAGACACACAGACATAGCTAACCTTCCACTTGTTCACTCATCCTCTCTTCTCCCCGCGTTTTTAATCTAAAGTCACTTTGCCGAGATAAAGTGAACTCCTATTTAAAGTGCACAAGTGTCCAAGTTATTTTTGAGTGACTTACCCCGAGGACGGCGTCCACTGCAAGGACTGCCAGGGGGTGCAGGACTGTCCACACTCCCTGAGCCATGATAAACTTTGACGTGAAGGAAGGGACTGAGCCAAATATCTGTTGACAGGCCCATCTGATCAGAACCAGCAGGAGCGTTACTGCGTTCAAGGTCAGGGGGCCCACCACCACCATGGCCAGCTCCTCGCGGGTGTGGAGCAAAGAACTCTGGTAGATGAGATCTACTGTATGAGCGTGGAATTGGAATCTGGCGGGAGGTAGAAAAGTGGGGGGTGTGCACCTGTCAATATGTATGTAGCAAAAAAATTGTGTTTAGGATGCTGTGCCATTCTAGGGAGGTTGTTGGTATACAGAAACTCCCCTACCTATGACCATTTGACTTACGTAAAACGGTAGATACGGAAAAAAAAATGCGGGATATCGAAAAATATCTGTACATTGCTGTAAGTTAGATAACATTGGTAAAATGGCGGCGCCCTCTGTTGGCTGCGGCTGCATCGGCTCGCTACAACGGGTCAGGTGTATCGACATTTTGTTCTGTGTACATTGTTACAAAGAATGACAATACAAAGGAAATTATTATTATTATTATTATTATTATTGTATTGTGTTCCTTTTTCCAAGTACAGGACAGTACTGTAGTGCTTCTCTCCACCGCTACCGACATGTGGCGCTGTGGGAGGTCACCCAGCATCCACCCCGAAGAAGAAATCCGCTTCCTGCTTCCTATACTGTCTAAGTCTATCCTCTCCAGCGCGCCAAGAAACGTTGACATTTTTTATTGTTTAATATCTTGTGCATCCATTCAATATGGTTGATGTTAGGTGTAAATAAAAGCTGAGCCATTTCTTTTGACATGAAAGTGGAATAAGAAAGCTTGATGCGGTTGAGAAAATGCTCAGAACGCTTTTTTTCAGCCACTTTTTACCACGAAAGAGAACCTTTTAAAGCGTATCTTCCAAAAGTAAGTTAAACTCAACTTTATTCATCTTTATAGAGCATATTATTTCGTGATTTTTATTTTAGTGTTAAACAAAACAGGTTACTTATACAAGCCTTAAACATCCTTATACAAACCTTGAACATGCAAAATAAAGCACCCAGGCAACTTACTAAAAAATTCAACTAACGAACGATATAGATAGATAGATAGATAGATAGATAGATAGATAGATAGATAGATAGATAGATAGATAGATAGATAGATAGATAGATAGATAGATAGATAGATAGATAGATAGATAGATAGATAGATAGATAGATAGATAGATAGATAGATAGATAGATAGATAGATAGATAGATAGATAGATAGATAGATACTTTATTCATCCCCGAAGGGAAATTCACATTTCCAGCAGCATCCCTGAGCTGAGAACAGTACAATAATAAAGCCAAAAGAATACAATATACAGGTCTTGGGAACCTCCTGTGTGGGTTCAAATCCAGCTACCGGACTTACTGTGCGGAGTTTGTATGTTCTCCCCGTGCTTGCGTGGGTTTCCGCCGGGCACTCCGGTTTCCTCCCACATTCCAAAGACATCGTTTCAGGTGGATTGGCCGGTCCAAATTGTCCCTAGGTGTGAATGAGTGAGCTTGTCTGTCCCTGTGTGCCCTGCGATTGGCTGGCAACCAGTTCAGGGTGTCCCCTGCCCACTGCCCGTTGATTGCTGGGATGGGCTCCAGCACCCCCGCGACCCTACATACATACATATATATATATATATATATATATATATATATATATATATATATATATATATATATATATATATATATATATATATATATATAGGCACTCTGGTTTCCTCCCACATTCCAAAAAATGCATGTCAATTTAATCATCCGGTCCAGAATTGTTTCTAGGTTTAAATGAGCGTGTGAATGGTTGGTCTTTTTTCAGTTTTTTGCAAAATTATATATTTTTACAGTTTCTTTTGGCAACAACAAAAAGAGAAATCACCTTTCAGTAAAATAAAAGACAGATGCATCACAAAAGTCCACCTCAACAGTATTCTCACCTGCAAGAGGGTATGCAAGATTGACTTTTGCATTTACAAGCAAGCCTCATGAGCTCTCTAATCTTGCCATCAGTCAGGAGAAGGCAAAGCTGAGGTAGCACAGGACAGGTCGGCTTTCTGCTCATTAAGCCCCATCTGATTTTGCCTATTTCAGATTCTGTTCATTAGGCTTGAGGAAGGGGTCCATTGGAGTTTCATATGAAGCAAAACTTTCTTATACCAGTGCAGGTTGAAGCTTTGTTACAATGCTGTTTTTTTGAAAAATACACTAATACTCCCATTTATAATGACATTGTTTGATAAAAATCAACTTTAGCTATTTTGCTTTTTTGGGGGGTTTGTCTCTCTTGACGTTTGTTCTGAAATTGTTGTAATATTTCTGTTTATTTCTTACTTTGCTTAAGTTTACATCGTGGTTATATAACAGAAAATGTTTTAGTGCCTAAAATTGCTGTGCTGTGTTTTTATTTATTAAGGCGAGGTGGTTTCAATTATTCAATGATCATGAGTATATTTGGTCTCGTACTCCGACTGGTCGCAAGGTATGGTCCACATGCTGAGCTCAAGTCCGTTGTGCGAGATGATCAAGTAAGCCAGGCAGGCAGACAGGAGAAAAAGAGGATGAGCCATCGATCAGCTACTCTTTTTATTTGGACCAGGGGCGGTTGAACAGACCATGCCTCTTTGGGCATGGTCTCAGATATCTGAGGCCACCAGCATCAGATGACGGTGTTTGAAGTTGCTAAACTTGTTAGAAAGCCAAAGAATTGAGAAATTAGCGTAATGTTTTGTACTTGAGAATGGCCCCCTAATTGACACACTTGCGTACGGTGAGAACATTATTTTTTATCAATACATACCCTTGGATGTTGATGTATTAGATTCAAAACTTCATGTTATCAGATTGTATTATGGTACATGGCAAATTGGTACATCCAAGGATTGTCCAAAAGGTGAAGTCGTCATTCCATCCATTCTAAAGTGAGTTATTTGAAACGAAGAAGGTGTAAGTCATGTTTGTGCTCGGCTTATTTGCTCTACAATCATGATATTTCCAAGCATAAAACATCGGATCATATTGATACTTCCCTGTATTTCCTTGGATTGAATCGATACCAAAATATCCAGTATCATCCACCCATACTCTAACGCAGGGGTGTCAAACTCATTTTAACTCGGGGGCCACACGATAGAACAAACATTCTGTCTGGGGCCGTACTAGTAGATTAAAGAGAAAGAAAAAGAGAGATTAAGAAATAAGAGAAAGAGGGAGGGAAAAGAAGAGAGGGCGGGACAAAGATAGAGAGAGGGAGAGAGCGTGAGAAACAAGAGAGATAAAAAGAGAAGTTGTGAGAGAGGGGGAAAGCAAGGGAGCAGAAGAAAGAAATCCAAAGAGAAATAGAAACACAGAAGGACAGAAAAGAGAAAAGAAAGCGCGAAGGATAGGAATAAAGAAAGATAAAAGAGAGAAAAGGAAAAAAGGAAGTTAGAGCAAAATAAGTTAAAAAGACACAGAGAGAGAAAGAGACAAAGAGCAACAAAGGAAGAGAAACAGAGAGACACAGAGAGTGAAAGAGACAGGGACAGAAAGTGGGAGAAAAGGTGTGGAAAAGAGGGGGAGAGAGAGAGAGAGAGAGAGAGAGAGAGAGAGAGAGAGAGAGAGAGAGAGAGAGAGAGAGAGAGAGAGAGAGAGAGAGAGAGAGAGAGAGAGAGAGAGAGAGAGAGAGAAGAAATACAAAATACAGTGGGACCTCGCTACTTCGCGTTTGATGTTCGCGGCTTCAGAGCTCCGCGGTCTGTAATGTTTTTTTTTTTTTTTTTGGAACGGGCGTCGCTACTTTGCAGATTTTCACTTTTTGCGGGAATCCCCCTTGGCCGACAATCCTAGCACGGCACGCCGTTCTCGTTTCCCCGCCCGCAGTTTCGGTGCGGCTTCCGCTTCACCGCAATCAGCTCAGGGTGTCCCCTGCCCACTGCCCGGAGATGGCTGGGATGGGCTCCAGCCCCCCCGCGACCCTAATAAGGATAAGCGGTGCAGATAATGAGATGAGATGATTTTTCTTTTTTTGAAGGGGCGTCGCTACTTCGCAAATTTTCACTTTTGCGGGTGGTTTTGCTCCCCATTAACTGGGTCTAAAAAAATAATAATAGATATATTTTTTTTTTTTTAAGGTGCGCCGCTACTTCGCGGATTTTCACTTATCGCGGGTGGTTTTGGTCCCCATTTACCCCGATAACCGAGGTCTTACTGTACAGTGTCTTTGTTCGAGGCACCTTTCTTTGGTAACATCAAGTTGACATATTTCAACCTGCAGCTTGTTTTTCTCTTGCGCTTCTCTGAGTGTTGTCTCATGGGCCGGATTCCATCCCTTAGCGGGCCTGATCTGGCTCGCGGGCCGCCTGTTTGACACCTGTGCTCTAACCGGTACAACTAAGTCACAAGTAAATTGTTTGTGTAGCCAAATTTAAAATTTTCAGATTGATGGCGAAGTTTCTGAGCCGTTTTCCCCCCCAAAAAATGTTCCAAAAACGGTTGTGTTGCAAAAGGTGCAACGTGTTTAATACATATA
Source organism: Urocampus carinirostris (assembly GCF_059441175.1). Taxonomy (NCBI): domain Eukaryota; kingdom Metazoa; phylum Chordata; class Actinopteri; order Syngnathiformes; family Syngnathidae; genus Urocampus; species Urocampus carinirostris. The sequence continues at coordinate 17,288,251 of NC_142366.1, forward strand.
TTAAGTTTGCCTCTTTTGTGAACCTATTATTTATTAAATGAATGTACTGACCCCCAGGGTTGGGTAGGGTTACTTTAACTTGATTACTTTCAATTACTTTTGGATTACTCCAACAGCAAATATGCTAATAAAAGACAAAATAAACTAAATATGAATAAAATTATGACTCACAACACGTGGTAAGCTTTCTCTCCTGGCATTGATCTCTTTGATCTCCGGCAAAACTAACATAAAATGCGACAGAAACAACATGAAAATAAATCCAAACAGCTTGCCAACATCATTTATGCCGTTCCATGTATTCCGTTACTCCCCAAGCCTGCACAAAATTTAGTCATTTTATTCATATTTAGTTTCTTTTGTCTTTTATTAGCATATTTGGTATTGGAGTAATCCAAAAGTAATTGAAAGTAATCAAGTTAAAGTAACCCTACCCAACCCTGCTGACCCCTTAGATATGCTACAATTTACATGCAATATGTCATATGTAATGATATTTATAAAAGTGGCTTGAAAAGGCTAGAAAAGACTGAGTTTCCAATAGCTGTTGTATGTTTCTGTTGTCTGCTCCTACCAGCCCCTCCTTGTCCTAATAATTGTGTATTTGTGTGTATCAAAGGAACTGAACTCACTTGTTGACAGGAACTGCGATGGCCTGGAGGTAGAGCCACTGGCTGCAGTAATGCAGGTAGAGCCTCACAAACCACATCAAAGCCAGCAGCAGCATAATGAGGCTGAGCTGCAAAACACAGAGCCGCCAGCTACCACATGGTTGTTGTTGGTGGCGGTAGTTGTGTTGCCATAGCAACTGCAAGCCCAGCTCGGATGGTAGCATGCGGAGGAACAATTGGGCTGGGCTGGATGGCAGAGTTGAACTCAGTCCGTTCCGCGACGGGCTGTTTTAAGACAATGATAAAACATACCTGTTAGCCCCTGTTTTTGCCGTAAAACGTATGTTTTTCACTGCGTTTGAACTCATTTAATGCAAGACATTTTTCTCCAATTGCAAAGAGTTGGTGCTAACCACCCATCCATCCATTATCTGCACCGCTTATCCTCAGTAGGGTCGCGGGGGTGCTGGAGCCCATCCCAGCCATCTCGGGGCAGTAGGCAGGGGATACCATGAAGTGGTTGCCAGCCAGTCACAGGGCACACAGAGACAGACAACTCACTCGCTCATTCACACCTAGGGACAATTTGGACCAGCCAATTAACCTGACATGCATGTTTTTGGAATGTGGGAGGAAACCGGTGTGCCCGGAGGGAATCCACGCAAGCACGGGGAGAACATGCAAACTCCGCACAGGAAGGTTCCATCTCAGAACTGTGCCACACACGCGCTAACCACTGCGCTAACTGTGCCGCGTGCTAACCATGTTTTTACCATTTAGACTTATATTTGAAGGCTATCAGAAAATGGTGTCCTTTAACTATATAGACATAGGACAGGCATGTTTGAAGTCCAGCCCATGGGCCTGTTACGGACCGGGATCAGAATTTTACTAACTCGCGGTTAGTAAATATTGTGTGGTTCATGAGTAATGTTAACAGAAGTATTAAATAAATCTGTACACAAAAAAAAAAAATCAGCAGGCCACCTTGCCCTTGGCTTTTTGTGAGAATTTGAGCCCAACCCCAAATCTGACATGGCGACTGAAAATAAAAAAGGAAAGTTGACTGTGAGGGTGCTTCCATGACAAGTGGAAATAGGTGTATTTTTCACTGAAATCCAAAACAAATGTCTCTGTCTAATTCTCCAAGAGACTAATAATGTTTTCAAAGAGTATAATATCAACAGGCCGACATAAAAGATCTAACTGGAAATGAACACCGTGACAAAGTGAAGCAACTGGAAGCTGTTTTAACGCCACAGCAGTGTCATGAGACTCTGCAAGTCAAGTGAAAATGTTTCAAAGGCGAGCTGTGCACTGTAAACGTTTTAAAGAGGGTGAATTTATTAAAGATTGTTCAAAGAATGTCAGGCTCTCACACATTTCCAGCTCACCAAGTATGGCCTCTATTCTGAAACGTTTGGACACCCCTGGAATAAGACATGCCAAAAGAAAGCTTGAACTCATTTGTCTCTTGTGGTAATGACTGAAAATTATTGTTACTTTGATTTCCTCTCATTTATCGGGCAACATTTTTGTTTAAAAGACATATCATATCCCAAAAATGTGTATAGGTCAAGTAGTTCAAATGTAAAGGAATCACTGCATACATGTAAAGCATATTATATATGTGTAGTGAAATGTTTTTCAATGCAACTGTAATGTTTGTGACCTGAAAAATCAATAACTTATGAGTTATTTTACGTAACATAGTTACATTTCTTTACACACAAATTACATTTAGTTACATGTATAAGTTGAAGACAGCCATTACCAGTGAAAAGGAGTATGACACCAGAGTTTCAAACCATTAGCCCATCCTACGTTTTCAAAATCATACAAAATTATGTTTGTAAATAGTTGTAAGTATCATATTTCAGAAGACACTGTAACTTAGTTTCAAGTACTTAAGTAATTACTGGCAGGGGTTTTATTTATCGTGGAATTGCTTATGCTGCCTTATGGTTTCCCCCAATGAAAAACGGTCATGATTATTTGATCATACCCTTGAAACTCGATTAACACATTTCAAATGTAATATTTATCAGTCTGATTCCATTATGACTGAATTGTTCGTTTTCCAAATAAACCATCTTTAAATGATTCGCGCATTTCATCCATCCATTATCTGTACCGCTTATCCTCAGTAGGGTCGCGGGGGGTGCTGGAGCCCATTTCAGACATTTTTGGGCAGTGGGCAGTGGACACCCTGAACTGGTTGCCAGCCAGTCGCAGTGCACACAGAGATGGAAAACTCACTCGCTCATTCACACCTAGGGACAATTTGAACCGGCCAATTAACCTGACATGCATGTTTTTAGAATGTGGGAGGAAACTGGAGTGCCCGGAGGAAACCGACACAAGCACGGGGAGAACATGCAAACTCCACACAGGGAGGTTCGATCTCATGACCTCAGAACTGTTCCGCGGACGCGCTAACCACTCAGCCGCAGTGTATCAAAACATGTATCAAAACAATTTTGTAGATATTATTGTATGCACGTGTGTACAATGCTACTATTGGACCTTTAGCCCAATATCAAATGGCTGCTTGTCAAGTTTGTCATGCTGTGTTTGAGGAAGGTGGGAACTGTGAGTTCTTGACCAGTTAACTTGAAATTTACCTCAAAAGGGAACACCAGTTACACCAACTGGCCTTGATCTCTCACCACATAACAAATATAAACCCACGTGAAAAGGCTAAAAGCAGATAGTGGACAGAAAATATTATTGACAAGATTAAAAGCAAAATTGTAAACACACACCATTCATTTTTTATAATTTGATAAGTGTAATCAGTTATAAACAATGTCACAGGGCACAACCTAATTGCATGGAGATATTCTCAAAATCAAAGAATGAATTATTTGGCTGATTGTGTGAGATGAACTGAAGGAAAGATAGTTACTATTATTATAATTATTTTAAATGATGGTGAAATGATAAAGTTTAACAACAAACACTAACACTAAACAGCCACTTTTGTGTTTACATTTTGCGGGGGAACATTTGGAGGTTGGAATAAGCCCACTTCCGAAAAAAATTCCGGTCTTACATCCATAATGTTTACTGTAATTATTTAGCCCTACTTGGAAAAAAGACTATTGTGTGTCCTGACTTGCATGGAAATTCGATTTACTTTAGGTACGGAAGACTCCTTTGCGTGAAATGTCATTCATTTATGTGGAATATAAAATATAGGTTTGAAAGGGGCCACAAAAAAACAAAAATATTTAATAATAATAATAATAATAATTTCCTTGTATTGTCATTCTGTGTAACAATGTACACAGAACGAAATGTCGATTGCACCTGACCCGTTAGGGATATGTTCCACTAATATCACAAACGTAATGTAAAGCAATGACGTGCAGTCAGGGGAGGCAGTTGAGAATATGCCTCTCCTGTATTTTATGGGAATATAAAACTAAATCTATTAAGTCCAGTCGAGTCATGTTTATTTGCATCGTCCTTAATCGGAATATGTCTCAAAAGGCTGGAAAAAACATGGCTATATTTGTTCAGTGATAAAGTTATTTCTCATTTAACTTCACAATTTTTGGATTTGTGTCCCATAATAGCAGATTTTTTACATTATACTAAGAATATTATTAATACAATTAGTATGTAACATACTACTGTCATGATCTTCAGCAAATGCATATTAAGCCATTGTAATGTTGTTGCTTCATGGCCAGAATGCGATAGTGAGACCAAATATTCTGACACCTTATGCCCAAACAATAGAATTAGTCAAAATAAAAAACAAAACCAACATAATAGCAGTTTATGACTTTTCTTTTTAGAGAAAATAACCGATTCAGAACCAATACACTATGCAGGAGTAACGTTTTAAAAGCTCTAATACAAAAAACAAAAACAAAAAAAAGTGGATTCTAAAGAACAGGAGGAACGTTCACACTGACAGGAATGGAAACCAGGTGATGAAGGTGCTGTATATGAGTCAGATCAATAGTATTCACTTGCTACATGCTAACATGGAAACCAGCACAGTACTGGTTTCTTGTATCATGTAGGGGAGCAAACACCTACCCCAAACATGGCCTGTAGAGGTATGGGTGCCACCAGGCTGTCATTTCCCAAGACACACACAAGGAAGTGGTGTCCCGACAATCTGCTGGTGAAGTGATCCATGACCAACAGCAGGTAAGACTATACAGTATCCAGTAAAGAAGCAGTATGTAACATAAAAATGTAATGTTTTTTTTCAAATTTAACTTCACAATTTTTGGATTTTCTATATCTAATTAGCTCAATCGTACTTTGAACATTATATGATGAAAATCATTAATACATTTAATATACTACTGCTCTGAGCCTCTGCAGAGGCAGAGTGAGGCACATAATTATCTTGCCTCATGGCAAAGAAATGTGGGACGAAAGATACTGATACAGCACCAAATAATAACAATTTTTATGATCATTAGCAAGCTAACAGAAGATAAGGCCATCCAGTATTAGTCTTCCTCATCATATGGACTTTTTTCATAATGGAGGATTACCTGTCTTTTATTCAAAAGGAGGCGTATGTAGCGTATCACTGTGCTGAGCATCTGCAGTGAGGCGTGCAATTCTCTTGCCTCATGGCAGAGGGCGATCGTTAGACCACTGATCCTGATTTGAGGAACACCTCAGCCTAAACAATAGCATAGTATTCGGAAGCTAGCAAAAAGTCAAGCCATTCAGTAGGTTTTATGTTTGCATGGACTTTTTACCATCTATTGACGCTTTTATCCAAAAGGAGCAGTATGTAACATATGACTGTGCTGATCCTTTGAAAAGGCAAAGTGAAAAAATGACAAACATTTACATCCATATTGAAAGAAGTTATAAAAATTGAAGATAAAGGTTGATAACATGTGCCATATTTGTGCACAAATTCGCTGTCGCACAAGCAGATCGAGATCCCTTGCAGCAATGCTCAGCATCCCTCGGCACCTCTGCCTCTTTCTGCTCTGCCCTTTGTTGCTCTGTTTAGCGATTCCCTTTCATATAGGGGGCGCAGATGGAGCCGACGCAGACACAAATTCGCAATATGCTAAAGCGGGCAAGTGGATTTGTTTTGCAATGCGAAATTGAACTAAGGCACACATTTTAAGGCAGGGGTCTCAAACTCAAGTTACCTTTGGAAACAGAGTCTGAAGAGAAAAGATATAACATCCAAATGTCCTCAAATATCTTAATTTTTTTTAAACACAAATGAGGAAAATGGTTCGGTGTTGCCAGTCCAATAGAATATTGGATTCAGCTGCTTGGAGTGGTTGGTGGCATGGAGCTGTGGTACCCAATTTGGCTATCAGAGGGCATTAGCGACCCGACAAAAGCAAACCACACTGCGACAAATGGTAATTAAGATTGTTCCATATTTATCAGGAGTTGTTTCACGTAAAACCTAGATAAAGACACTAGCAGAGTCCCAAAAGACAACTGTATTTTCAGGAAAATCAGTTTCGGAGACTATAAATCACATGCAAACAAACTTATCCACCCAGACTCCCGCCTACCCTTTAAACAAAAACCATGATTTTTAAAGTGTTTATGATTAATTTATATTGTATTACATAGAATGAAAAGGAATATATATATTTTTTTCAACTAATAAAAGAAAAACAATGAAGAACATATTGAAATAAAAATAATGATACAGGAGATTTAAACAACTGAAGAAACAACATACAGTTTCTCACATGGAATAAAAAAAAGTGTTGAAAAGTATGTAAAAGTATTAAAAAGTAGTAAAAAAAAGTACATAAGAAAATTAACAAAACATCCCACTGAAAATGAAGAAAAAACAACAAGAAAAAGAAAATAATCAGACAAACACATTTTCAAATAAAAATCGATCAAAAATGACCCCGCCCCCAAAGTGTGACAATTACTGACCCAAAAGAAACCTACCAGAATATAACCCAAAAACGAAAAGTGCCCAAAAAACTAAAATATGAAAATCTGAGTAATGCAATTAAAAAAATAGAAAACATATCTGAAAATCTATTGAAATGTATGTAAACAGTACAAAAAGCTAGTGAAACATGTGAAAGCTACTGAAACACAACTAAATAGAATACAAAAGCACAGTACTGAAAAGCATGAAAACAATTTGAAAAGTATGTAGTACTAAGTAGTAATATAAAAAGTAGATATGATAATGAACAAAAAAAAAACACTGAACATGAACAAAAACAGCAGAAAATGGCCCAAAAACAACAAAATAATTACCAAAAACAACCAAAAAATTATCAAAAAAAACTAACCTTTAGATGATAATAGACCAGAAAAAGAAGACTACAAAAAATTTACTGAAAACTTACTGAAATTTATGAAAAAGTGCAAAAGTAAAAACAAGTTTAAAAAATACACATTACTCAAAAGTATTAACATGGGAAAAAAATGACTGAAAGTGACCTAAAAACAGACATTAAAGGGCCAAGAAATTGCCAAAAAAGACCAGAAAATTGACTGAAATGACGACCAAAAAACTACTAAGAAAAAAAATTACTCTAAAGACCCAAAGAACTACAAAAAGGGACCAGAAAATGCTCAGAACACATTATAAAATTAAAGAAAGACATCAAAAATATATTTGTTTTATTTATTTTGTTTTATTTAAGAAAACTAACTGCTGGCCGTGTAGTTAAGACCCCCGATCTTAAAGTAAATCAGAATTTACTATTACAACATGTTTGCATTGTATTCCTTACATGTAAACACAAGTATAAGCCCTTGACCCACATCATCTGGCTACAGTTAATTAAACTAGGCTCAAAGTAGCCTGACTATGGTTGGCATCAGAGTGAGACTTAGGGCTTTTGCCTGTGGATATCCCAATGTCTCACCGCCGTGTCCCAGAGCACGGCTGGAATTCACTTTGTAGTCTCTGTCTAGGGAAAATAGTATACTGCCTAAGGAAATAAAATAATAAAAAACAAATCAATTGTGCTGCACAACCCCAGAACCCATTAAATTAGTCGAAAGTTGCATCTCACATGAATTTAATGCGCTGATTAAAAAATATGGTGCTATGGCCCATTGCATTGCATTTCTCTAAAAAAATAAGACATTAATTATAAGTATGTCATCTGTGTATGTCTGTAACAGTAAATTGTGTATAACGCACACTTATGTTTTGCTTTCTTCCAGTGATCAGCCATTTTAGTAGGTGGGAGCAGATTGCAAGGAAATGTGTCTAATAATGTATGTTTTTCTTTCAAGAAGCTTTTTAAGTACACACTGCGAAATGAGTTCAATACATCTGATAAAGTAAAAAAAAATGCACATAGTTATAATGATCAGATGTCAAAAACAGGAACAGGAGGAGAATCCAAATGCGTGACTTTCCTCTCACAAGCATTTATTTTACGGGAAATGGGTCAGTAATGCACGTTAACCCAAACGCCAGTGATTCGCCGATAGTTGGGCAAGAAGCTTATGAGATCGATACCAATTGCACGTGCAGATATCGGGCGTATGCAGTCAATACCGGACAGGACGGGACGGACAAGATTGATATCAAAATTGGATATCGACATTAACCAGGACAACCTAGACAGAAACGAAACTGGAGATTGATAGTAAACAGGACCAAATAGGCGGGAAGTATACCGGACAGGAAGCACAAGCAGGAAACCGGACAGAGTCTAAACCCACGTCTTGCGGGTGCAGTGGTTCGTTGACGGACTGACAAAGGGTGAGTGAGAGCACTGGCATTAAATAGAATTAGAATAGAATTAGAACAGAATTTACTTTTATTGTCATTCTTTGTAGCCATGCACACAGAACGAAATGTCGATACACCTGACCCGTACAGTTAAACAGCAGCGAGCCGAAGGAGCCGCAGCCAAACAGGGCACCGCCATTTTAGACCCAACTGCTGTGTTGGGAGTCATTAAGTGACCAACCCTTAATGGCAAGCAGGGGAGGCAATGAGTACCAGTCTTGTAAGTCTTAGGTATGACTCGGCCGAGGCTTGAACCAGCAACTTTTCAGTCACGGGGCGGGCGCCCTACCATCTAGGCTACCGAGCTGGTAGGGGTCAATTGGGCGCCATGGCAACCGTGACATGAGAATTATTAATACAAAAACAATGGAACAGCAGAGAATTGCTGAACATTTTTGATTGTTATTCCTATTTTGTTTTTCAAAAAAAAGGATAAAAACATTGCTAAACAGCATACTTATCCAGCAGTGTGATACAATGCACTGCAAAATTCATAGGCATTATCCTGGTTGGGATACATGTTACCAGAATCACACTGCTTATTAGTCAAAGTCAACCTGTTTAATCTCTGTGACTTAAAATAGTAAAACTTGTTCGGATCTGACACACATCCCACGACCGAAGGGCCCCACCCGGGCCTTTAACTGGGCTTAGGTGTGTCCGGTGACCACACACCAGTGCCCAATCATCCTCAAGGAAAATCTCCTAATGTTTTTGTCCCTGTTTTTATCATTGCTTATAAGTTGCCCCCAAAAATAATGATGATGCTGGCATTTTTTTCCGAGACGTTGGTGCTTGGTTGGTGCATACACAGGAAAAACGATTAGCTCGCAATTCTGGCCTGATAAATATTAATAGGTTTCTTGAAACAATAGCAAACAAACCTCTCTCTTAAAAGTTAGCCACTAGTGAGATGGAGTAAAGTAGAGCATGTAAAAACTGCTTTTTTTATGCATGAGAATGGACCGACATTAATGTATTACATACCAAGGGTATGTTCTATCACTTATGTCCATTGACCTTCTAGGGTTACGAACACCTTCTGACTTTTGTAGCTAGGTGTTTGTACTACATCTATGCCTTTTGGTCAGTTAATCACACTACTTAACAAAAAAATATGAATGTGTTTTTCTTTCTTTAGTCCACAGTTCCTGAATCCTTTAACCACTGAGGACACCACTGAGGACACGAATCTGGACAGCTCTCTCCATTGTTAAAGGTTCCTGGACTGCATTTGGGTCGTGTTGAAATTGGCATCAGTCCAGTCCTTGATGTTGTCGGCCCAGTTTTTTTTTTGTCTCTCTTCCTGCCCTGTTGAACTGTGCCCCAGAGAATGATCTTGCCCAGTCCTGATGATCTTGTACCGTGACCATACCACTGCAGCTTTTGATTATGCAAGGTTGACAACAGTTCTTCGTAGGGTCCAATTTGCCCTCTAGTGGTGTTGTTTATTTTTCACAAAAGTTCCCCGTAGTATCACTTCTCCATGGCCTGGACTTTCCATTCCATGTTTGCTGTGAGAGTCTGTGACTCGCAAGAGTAGAGAAGACTGGAAGTAACCAGTGCTTGCATGAGTCTAAACATGCAATTGAATCAAATTTAAAAGTCAAAATGTATGTATGATCAATTTACAAGAGCATTACAGAGCTTGAGTAAATCGGAAGACAGGATCAATCCCAGGACAATAGTGTTAAATCCATGTACTTACTCAGTATCGATACTATTCATATTTGTATCGACCCCCCCCTAGTGCTCAGAGACAGGGAGATGAAAATATACAGTATAATCTCCATAGCAAAACACCAACGACATGATGTAAATACATATGTGAACGGTGCCACTCCAAAATGACTAAAGCTTTTATTCTCTTTCCAAGCATTTTCTCCGTGAATTGTGAAGGAGACCAGAAAAAGAGAAAGAGATAAGTGTTGCATAAACACAGTCAAGATGCTCCCCTGTCAAGTGGCATTAAATGGAAACAGCAAATTCGACCTGACGCCCATCCTTCACATAATGAAGATATTGATGATGCATAAAGGGGAATATTTTTAGACACTTGAGTGGTGTCCTTGTATCTCCTCCAAAGGCAACGCCATGTGAAATCTGTTGTTACAGCTGAATCACTTCCATTAAAGCAAACGTATAGTGAATAAAACATGGGGGAAGACTGAAGTATAGAATTATATCTTACAGTGAAACCATAGATCACAGGTGTCAAACAGGCGGCCTCCGGGCCAGATCAGGTCCGTTAAGGGATTGAATCCGGCCCGCGAGACAACACTCAGAGAAGCGCAAGAGAAAAACAAGCTTCAGGTTGAAATATGTCAACTTGATGTTGTCAAAGCCAGGTGCCTCTCACAAAGACACTTGTATTTCTCTCTCTCTCTCTCTCTCTCTCTCTCTCTCTCTCTCTCTCTCTCTCTCTCTCTCTCTCTCTCTCTCTCTTTCTTTTCTCCCACTCTGTCTCTGTCTCTTTCACTCTCTGTGTCTCTCTTTTTCTCTTCCTTTGTTTATCTTTGTCTTTCTCCCCTTTAACTTATTTTGCTCTGACTTCCTTTTTTTTCCTTTTCTCTCTTTTCTCTTTCTCTCGTCCTACACTTCACACTTTCATTTCTCTTTTCTCTCATTCTGTCTTTCTATTTCTCTCTGGATTTCTTCCTCTCCCTTTCTTTCCCCCTCTCTCCCAACTTCTCTTTTTTATCTCTTGTTATGGGAAAAATAATGAGTTAACAAAACCACAACTGCTGAGTCAGCTTTTGGGATACTTTTCACATCTAGAGTAACCTACCTGTTGCCATATAAAATGAAATGAAATGATCTGCATTTATATAGCGCTTTTCAAGTCAATGACTTCCCAAAGCGCTTTACAATGTGCTCCACATTTCCCAATAGCGGCCTTGCAGCCATGTAAGGCGCTAACCTGCTTATTGGGGGTATTAGGGGTTCAGTTTCTTACCCAAGGACACTTTGACTTGTAACACGGACGAGCCGGGATTTGAAATGGGATCCCTTGATCCCAAGACGAGCGCTCTACCTCCTGAGCTACTCCCCCCTTTTCTTGGGTGGACAGACAAACTTAGATTCCAAACTATTATCACCATTATTACGTGATAGTAAAAAATACCCTCGTTGCCACATAAATATTGAAAACACATTTAAAATTAATACCTAAACGTTTGAGATCAATGTAATTTATGTATGCATTGAATTTTCTCATTCATTTTGTCATTTATTTGGTAATACACTTTGTCAAGTATTTTGTCAGGTGTGTTGTAATTTATTTTGTAAATGTTATTCAAATGAGGGGGAAGTCAAAATGGCTTAGCCTTTCACCTATTGGTTAATCAGTGATGGCTGCCTGCTAGCTAAGGGACAAATAACATTGCACTTGATCAGTGCACTCATCGGTTAATTGGCCGGTCCAAATTATCCCTCTGAGCGTGTGATTGGTTGTCTGTCTCTCTGTGTCCTGCGACTGGCTGGCAACCAGTTCAGGGTGTCCCCTCCCCACTGCCTGATGATAGCTGGGATAGGCTCCAACGCCCCCGTGACCCTACTGAGGATAAGCGGCGAATAAAATAGATGAATGGTTGGAAAGTAGTGAAAAAAGCACAATCTTAAAAAGATACTTGGGTTTCCGGGGATGGGCAGCGTGAGGTGGTTCAGAAGGCGGATTACAGTAAGATTTCCAGTTTTAAAGAGCAGATTAAAGCAAATAAGTCTGGAGGGCCGAAGCACAGAAGGTAACCCTCAGAATCCTTTCTCAGGCTCTAACCCTCCAGTCAAGAGACACTTGAAAGTATCGGACTTATCCTATCATTTGGAGGATTAGGTTATTTCCTGTCACGTTCATATTTTGGCCACTGGCATTGTTTATCATGCATTAAGTCCTTCCATCTCTTTACACGTAGTTAAGGAATGACTCGCTATCGGGGGAAAGAAGGAAAAAAAAATGCGTGAAAATAGACTTAAACGATTGACAGATAATGTGATTGTTCTGTTCATGGCCTACATGCATGACTGCCTTACTGATTATGGGAAGTGTGATTATCTGAGGTGTCAAAGAAAGAGATGGGACGAGTGATACCTTATCTTTGTTTACATTTCATCGTCTTGACAATGAATTTCTTTGGGATAATTAACAGGATTTCTCTTCTTTTTGCTGAGATTGCCAGCCACTTGGGCACATTTTTTGTGATCTTTAACTTTCTCAGTGCCAAGTGTTTTCCTTTAAGTAAACCTCTGGATTGCGAAGTTATTTTCACTGATATCTTAAGGCTTACAGAATATTGTGTTTCTGTATTATAAAGAGGTAGAAATTACCAAATTAAGGATTTAGACTTTTAATACACGATAGTAATGCTACATCTTTCCAAGTTTTAGTTACTAGAAGCAGTGAAGGGCTATATGAAAAAAATGCTGCACATTTTAATGATACTGCTTATTTTGTCATGATTACCGATGTGAATCACCGCTGCCTCGGATTCTTATTGGCTCCCTGGCCCTATTTTAACCCACTCCTATCTGTCCCCTTTTGTCAGTCCGTCTGCGAACCTGAGTTAAGACTTGGCAAGCCTTTTTCGACCCTGACTCCCACCTGTTTTTTGCTCCTGTCTGTCCCCGGGCTTCGACCCTTTTTTGATCCTGACCACGGCTACTCTCCTGTCCCGGCTACTGACCCGTTTTTCCATTCCCTACACCGCCATCGCTAGCCACGGAAGATCCACTTCCGCACTCAGAGCGACCGACTTCCTGCGTCCAAAATCACCGCATCGTGGGCGCAACCCTTCCCTTTCAACAATAAAACTTGTGAGAAATGCAACACAAGTGGGTCCTGTCTCCGTTCTGGTCCTGACATATTGTACTAAAGGCATAACAACAAACATCATACTTAAAATGAGTAAACATTTATGCAGAATAATACATTTGTTATTGTTTATTTTGAACTTACTTTGTAAAAGTAACAAGTCTTTAGTCATTAATATTTAGACATGCGTTTGTGCATGTTTCGCAAATGCATTTGTTTGGGTTTGTGTATATATACAAATACAAAGCTCTGAATTGCCCTATTTTTAAAACTGTGTATAGTATATATCCTAATAAACCCTTTGATCAATAACATGGTCAAGTCAATGGGTCCAAAATTTCTGTTTTTCTAACATTTATTTCATGGAGCAAGAACGTATTGATGAGAGGTTTGTTAAAAAAAGCATTGGATTGCTACCATTTCCATATATTTCAAGCCTTTCAGTAGACATCCCCATTTCTCTAGAAAGTGGGCAATGAAAATTAATCAGTTAACAAGAATGTTCGTCTTTGGGTCTGAATGAGTTAAGGTGGATCGTTCAAATTTTTTTGAAGACTGAAGTTATTACGCAATGTGGTGCAGTTGTTTTGGGTCAAAAACCAAAAATATTTTCTACAAAAAAAGGTAAATGTGAATCACAGTTTTCTCTTTTTAAATACTTGGACTAAAATAGAGTGTTTCCTATGCTTGTGATTACAAATGAAATCAGAAAAATAGTGCTATGAATTGTTCCATTTCTTTTTAAAACTGAAGTATTGTGTTGTCCACTTTCAACAAGGATGCGGCAAGAACAAAGTTAAGTTTAGTTCTCAGTCAAAGACATTGGCTGGAACCAGGATTCAACAATAGAACGTGATAAATCTTTGAACCGGAAGTTCTAATCTATGGGAATTAGGTAAACATGTGTATGTATCGAAGACCTGGAGAAAGATTGACGAGAAAAGACAACATAGAGTTTGTATTGGTCATTTAACTCTCATGGTTCAGATCCTACCTCTCAGATAGGACGCACTGTGTTAAATATAGCTAAATGACATCTGAGCCCTTTAGAGTTACCTGTGGTGTTCCGCAGGGTTCAGTGCTGGGCCCCCTTCTTTTTAGCATATTATTATTCGCAAGTATAGTATCAGTTTCCACTGCTACGCAGAAGACACTAAACTATATCTTCCGTTGGAGGAATTTGCCACACTAAATTGTGGAAATTTGAAGGCCTGCCTCACTGAGATAAAAGCGTGGATGTCACTCAATTTCTTGCGTCTTAACTCTGAAAAGACCAAAATGTTAGTTATTGGTCCATCTAAATGCCGTGACTTATTCTCAAAAACTGCTGTGAACATTGACAAATGTCACATCACACAGAGGGACTCAGTTAAAAATTTAGATGTCATATTTGACCCCGATCCGTCCTTTAAAACACATGTGAAGAAAATTACTAGAACCGCTTTCTTCCATCTTCGCAACATTGCTAAAATTCGTCCTATACTGTCTCAGTCGGATGCGGTGATTATAATTCACGCGTTTGTTACCTCCCGTCTCGATTACTGTAATGCACTACTCTCCGGTCTACCGAAGTCCAGAATCAAGAGTCTTCAGCTGGTACAAAATGCTGCAGCGAGGCTTTTAACTAGGACAAAAAAGTCCGATCACATCACGCCGATTTTGGCTAACCTGCATTGGCTCCCTGTTAGCCCAAGATGTGGTTTCAAGGTTCTCTTAGTATTATACAAAATCATCCATGGACTTGCTCCTTCATATCTTTCAGATATGATTCCCCCCTATGTTCCGGTCCGAAAACTTCGTTCTTAGAGCGCCGGTCTTCTGGTGATCCCAAGAGCCAAGAAGTGTTCCGCTGGTTCGAGAGCGTTCTCCATCCGGGCACCGGTGCTGTGGAATGCTCTTCCCCCTGAGATCCGATCTGCAACCTCAGTGGAAATGTTTAAATCTAAGCTTAAAACTCACTTCCACTCTATAGCATATGAATAACCTATACTTTTCGTGGACAATATCTATGTATTATTTGTGATTGCAACATCCGTTGCTGTCTGGTAATCCTGGAAGGCGGATGCCACATGTGCGGTCCCTTTTCAAGGTTTCTCCATTTTCCTCATGTTGAGGTTTTTGAGTTTTTCCTTGCCCTCATGTTGATTCCAGATCAGGGGATGGCGTAATAATAGTCTGAAAAATAGTCTGTGTAATATCCTGTGCAGCCCTTTGAGACTCTTTGTGATTAAGGGCTATACAAATAAAAATGTCTTGACTTGACTTGACTTTAAAAAGCAGCTCAGAAAACTTAAAAAATGACCTATGGTCACTAGAACCACTGGTACCAGTCCCTCGCTGTATGACATGCTTGTGCATGTCGTGCAGTTGCAATTCCCCTCAGAGAACGATGCTACCTTACAAACAACAAACAGTAGGGGGGGAAGCCTCCGATACAAAAGACTCCAAAGCTGTAAAACATGTGTTGATACTTTGTGGTATGTCTGACTCCTTAAAAGGCAACAGTGATCAATTTGATTCCATTATCATCAATGCATAAAAGCAATTGCAGGATTTAAATGAGGCATGAAGTTGCAGTTTAAAGTCTAAGCTTAAAACTCACTTCTACTCTATAGCATATGAATAACCTAAACTTCTTATATGTAATAACTTGTGAATTCCTTTGAGACTATTTGTGATTAAGCGCTATACAAATAAAAATGACTTGACTTGACTTATAAGTCAAGAGTATTAAAAAGTCTTGACTCCTGAATTTAGTTCAAACATGGAAAACACCACCATGGAGCTAGCTAAAGCCACATGGGAAAGAAAATCAACCATAAATCCAAATTAGCCGTTGTTGTTTATGCTTATGCACATTGAAATGGGTTGGTGTTAAAGATGTTCCATATATTTGCTTCTCCTTCTCATTAATTTCTATTTTATTTGCTTGGACAATAATTACAATGCGAAAGCTTTATAGGCTTTGTTAGTTAGAGAGGCCTTATATATATATAAATGAGTTTCATTGACAGAATGGTAGCTCAGTGGCAGGTATTTGGGACGTTGTTAAAAGAGAATCATGGAATTGCGGCTCTGCCGCTGCACATCAGTGAGCAATTAACATAATGGGATGATGCATTGGCGAACTATCACAATTATTTGCTGCTTACAGGGAAGGGTGCGTACAATCAGAAGCAATAAAATATATGTTTCACTTAATTAGAAATCCTTGTTTGACTTACTGCTAGCTGCTCATTTTTACTATGTGAACAAGGATTTCATTTACAGGCAAGTGGGAGAAAAGTACCAGCCATTTGAAAATACATAGGAGGTCAAAAATACCCCAAGATGCCCAACAGAGCCCAGTTTTGGGGATTAACCGATTTTCCTCGGCCTTCTTATGACAATACTCAACTCTTAAATTGTTTGAATGACATTGTCACCACATTTGTTTTTCAAATGTTTGCTTATTTGGCATCTGTGCAGCCTTGTTGTTCACAATTGTGCTCCCACCCCAGGTAATGTTATTTTGGGGGTGATTGTTTACCTTTGTTTTAGTTATTCATTGCACTCGTACTGGGATACAACAGAATCGTCACGCCCAGCAAAAAGGGGAGACCCAATCGCGCACCGTTTATCACAAGTTTTATTGAATAGAAAGAGGAAGGGCTGAGCCCACGATCCGGTGCTCGCTGGGGGCGGGAAGCAAGTCGCTCTCGCAATCATATTGCGATCCAAATACGGAAGTGGATCTTCCGTAGCGGGCGATGGCGGTGTCAGGGATGGAAAAAACAGATCGATAGCCGGGACAGGAGGGCAAAAACGTGGTCAGGGTCAGAAACGGGTCGTAAGCCGGGACGGGAGAGCAGACTTGGTCGGGATCAAAACAGGTCGTAGGCGGAGAGAAACGGGAGCAAAAACGGGACAGGCGGGAGTCAGGGTCGAAAAAGGCTTGTCTTGTATACACAGAGGTTCACAGACGGACTGACAACAGGGGATTGACAGGACTGGGATAAAATAGGTACAGGGAGCCAATCAGAGCCCGCAGCGGTTGGCACCAAAAGAGCAGGCACATGTGATTCACATCGGTAATCATCACGAAATGACAACACATTTAATTGAATAACAAGGAAAATATGACCAAAAAAAGACTAAATCCCCTACAAAATACACAAAATCATACATCAGGGAATATATATATATATATATATATATATATATATATATATATATATATATATATATATATATATATATATATATATATATATATATATATATATATATATATATACAATTTGTTCACTTCCTGGCTTCTAGATCTGTAGGAAAGGCATACATGTGACCCAACACACCAATGAGATCACTCTCAGCTATGATGGACAGCCACATCTCAATGGATTAACCAATCAGCTGGCTAATTCAGCCTGTCAAGAACTGGACAGCTCCCATTTCCGTAAACAAAGACGAATGAAGGTTGCTTGAAAATAATGCATGCGACTATGACACATCCGTGTGCGGAAATCTCTGACATTTTTCCCTGACTTCCTTCTCTCTCACGCATACACATATTGTGTTGCCCCCTGGCACGGCAAAGCCACCCAGAAGTGACCGGAATCGCCATCCGCCCACTCGTCTGAGCACCGTTACATCCGAATTGATTGACCTCTCGCGTTGTTTTGTGATTTAAAGTCACAGTGCTGACGGGACTGAAAGGCTGCAGCGGGTTTCTTTCACACAGCAAAAAATAAATAAAAATAAATCTTAGACCATTGCCAAGAAAACAAGCTATTTCAAATGTAAATGTTCTTGTTTTAAAGGTACACTGCACAATATTTGACTACTGGAGTTCACTCTATTGTGTAGTTTAACCCAAAAAGACTACGGAGACTCAAAGTGACCAAACTGCATAAACAAATCTGGTTTTGGGGGGACATCTGTGTCGTCTCCCTCTGGGTGAGGCCTATGTCTTGTAAAAAATGAAATTGAAAAATTAATTATTGTCCACTTCAAATATTTTAAAAAATGGAAGTTTATATGATACCTCATGTGTTCTTGCTTATTTTCCAAATCAATATTTTTACATTTTACTTTAATTAATCAAGTTTTGTCACCACTAGGAGGCACTAAATAATAAACAATGTCTCTCTAAAATGAGAAACCTGATCAATATGATAATAGCTCTTGTTTCTATTATTTTTTTGCTTTTTTTATTGTAAAAAAAAAACAA
The DNA here is from genome assembly GCF_059441175.1 of Urocampus carinirostris. Lineage (NCBI taxonomy): Eukaryota > Metazoa > Chordata > Actinopteri > Syngnathiformes > Syngnathidae > Urocampus > Urocampus carinirostris. The sequence continues at coordinate 17,306,619 of NC_142366.1, forward strand.
GATAAATATATTCAAATAAGAAAAAAAGTATTATTTAAACGAGCAGTTTTCTCCCAATGAGGTAAGATTTTGTATTTTGCAGTGATATTTTATACTGTGAAAAAATCAAATCCTTTCCTATTGGCAGAAAATGCTGCATACCATAAGTGTATATCATCAAATGTTAATATCATTTAACTTTAAATATAATTTAACTAAAAATAATAACTTTATATATTTATTGTAGATGTTTACAATAAGGAGCATTCTCCTTCAAATTAACGTTTTTCTGCCAATGAGGTAAGAAGGGGGATTTAAAATCCGAAACCGTTAGGTACTAAACTTGAAAATGAGACTGAAAACAGACGGCGAGGATGGGAAGAACAAAGGGGGAGACCACCAACCGTCTCAGTGGGGGTAAACAGGGTTGGGTAGGGTTACTTTTACCGGATGACTTTCAATTACTTTTGGATTACTCCAATACCAAATATGCTAATAAAGGACAAAATAAACTAAGTATGAATACAATTATGACTCACAACACGTGGTAAGCTTTCTCTCCTGGCTTTGATATCTTTGATCTCCGGCAAAACTAACATAAAATGCGACAGAAACAAAATGAAAATAAATCCAAACCGCTTGCCAACAGCATTTTTGCCGTTCCATGTATTCTGTTACTCCCCAAGCCTGCACAAAATTTAGTGATTGTATTCATATTTAGTTTATTTTGTCTTTTATTAGCATATTTGGTAAAAAACGGCGAGCTGCTCTTTTCCACAAAGCATGTGCTCTAAATACAAACACCGCGTTAATATCTGGAAACATTTATGACACCCTTTAAGAGAAACTAGTCCATGTCATTTTTCTCCTTGCAGCCTCTCTCTCTCTCTCTCTCTCTCTCTCTCTCTCTCTCTCTCTCTCTCTCTCTCTCTCTCGCTCCCTCTGTCTCTGGGTAAGACATACAGTACATATAATTGATATGAGAATTAGGGTGTTAATTTTAATGTAATTACAGTTTTTGTAATTGAACTAATTAGATCTGAATGTTATGTTAGAACGACTTTGATTAAAACAGGTTTCTTACCTACAACCAGGCAAGGTATTAATAATGTGTCACATATTTCCGAAAAGTGACAAAAAAGAAAAAAAGATCGGGTACTCATAGCAGCATGATGATGTTTGACCAAGATACCAATATACTCACTGTACCTTTAAAACACATACAAACAGCTGAATCCATGGAATAAAATAAAAAAAAGTATATGTTACATCACATCATTATTATGCAAGACAGGTTTAAAAAACATAAATAAACAGAACCTCCCTCCCGCTTGTGTTCAAGTCCTCGGGTAATGTGCAGTAGAAAACTCAAACATCACAGCGGGAACCACACGTGAGGCAATGACTTTGAGCTTTGCGGCGTCTTTTATATCCCCGTGAAAGGCAACAGCAGCACTGTGTCTTTCTAATGCTCTGATTAGGTGAGGTCATAAAACAGCCTTTAGCTCCGAGATGGTGTAATATGTTCTCCCGCGAAGATGAAATCAATAGCAACACTTGGAGCCAAGCCTCCGTCCCGGTGCAATCCTCATCAGGAAGGGAATGAAAGAAATGTCTTTTGCAGAACTCTGCCACCGCTCGCTGAAAACTCCTCCGAAACTCCATCCCAACATCCAATTGACCCCCAAAAAACTGTTAAAAACACTCCGAAAACAGTGATATATCGAAAAAAGTATGACAAAAATAGGAATCTAAGTAAGTGTTGTAATTTTACTAAGAACAAACATTTGCTTAATTATCTTGAAATGAAACAGATTTTGCAGGGTAGCAGGTAGTTTGAGTTATTCAATGTGTTTGTTTTCCAATTTAACAGTATCTATTTCAAGTATCTACATAGATATGACATGCAGATGGACGGAAAGGCAGTAAACAAATGGACGGACGGGTGGACGGGCAGGCAGGCAGGTAGGTAGGAAGGTAGTTAGGTAGATAGGTACGTTGGTAGGTATATAGGTAAGGAGGGAAGTAGGGAGAGAGGTATGGAGGTAAGCAGTTAGGTAGGTAGGTAGGTAAGTAGATAGGAAGGTACGGAGGGAGGGAGGGAAGCATGGTAGGTAGGTAGGTAGGTAGTTAGGTAGTGAGGTAGATAGGGAGTGAGGTAGATAGGTAGGTTGATAGGTAGGTAGGGAGGGATGTAGGGAGAGAGGTATGGAGGTAGGGAGTTGGGTAGGTAGGTAGGTAGGTAGTTAGGTAGTTAGGTAGTAAGGAAGTTAGGTAGGTAGTTAGGTAGTTAGGTAGGAGGGTACGGAGGGAGGGAGGGAAGAATGGTTGGTAGGTAGGTAGGTAGGTAGGCAGGGAGGTAGGTAGATAGGAAGGTAGAGAGGGAGCAAGGTGGGGAGGGAGCAAGGTAGGTAGGTAGGTAGGTAATGAGGGGAGTAGGGACGGAGGTATGGAGGGAGGGCGTTAGGTAGGTAGGTAGTTAGGAAGGTAGATAGTAAGGAGTTAGGTAGGTAGATACAAATATTGATATTTAAGAAAACGTATTTTTGCCTACTTTCGTTTTTATTTGTATTTACTTATTTGTTTATCCCTTGCATATTAATGAGTTTTGCTTAAAATGCTATGCACTGAAATAATTCACACAAATTAAGAGTTAAATGTTATAAAACAATAAAAAATGCCAGGTTCACAATGTATTACATTGTTTGTACATTGATATAAGTTATTTCGGAGCAAAATAGTTTTTCCCCAGTGTCAGTATTGTCACATGCCGATGCCCGTCAATAATGAGATTCGGCTTATGTCTGAAAAGAAGGTTGATAGATAGATAGGTAGATAGATAGATAGATAGATATATAGATAGATAGATAGATAGATAGATAGATAGATAGATAGATAGATAGATAGATAGATAGATAGATAGATAGATAGATAGATAGATAGATAGATAGATAGATAGATAGATAGATAGATAGATAGATAGATAGATAGATACTTTATTCATCCCCGAAGGGAAATTCACATTTCCAGCAGCATCCCTGAGCTGAGAACAGTACAATAATAAAGCCAAAAGAATACAATATACAAATACCCAGTGTGACATGCAAATGCCCACTGTAGCGTGTTATATAGAGTAACTAAATAGTGCTACACAGAATACATATTGCAGTAAGATTCGGTAATATCCAATGTAGGTGGTGTGGTTTAATGTGGGCCTTTACTCTGCCGGGTGGAGTTAAAGAGCCTCATGGCATGAGGAAGAAAATATTTTTTCAACATATTTGCATAATTGTGAGGAGGACCACTACACATGTCTTACATTCAAAAACAAAAATGACCAGATGCTGAAGGTGCTGTATCTGAGTTGTGTGGGGAGACTTCTCCTTCGACTGGTAACCGTGGAAAGTAGTACTTTCTGTTTCATGTAAGGGAGCTAACCCCTTCCCAAAGTAAACGCCTGGAGAGGGATGGGTGCCACCAGGCTGTACTTGCCCAATACACACCACAAAAAGTGAACTCTGGTGGTTAAGGTAACCACGAACATAAGAAAAATAACAAACGTAGAGAGAGGGGTAAAATATGAAAAAATAAAGGTGTGTATACAAAATTATCAATTTCAGGACTATATGTCACCCTATTCTGAGAATAATAGGCACACAATGCCTAATAACTTAAAAACAAAACAAAGAAGATTCTAATTCCAGGCATTAGAAAAGTCAATTGTGTTTAACATAGAAAAACAATGTTTTGCAGGACACTCAAGTAATTATTTAATTCATAAGTAGTTTTGAAAATTGAACGAGTATCTCTGATGTCCGACCACCAGTTACAAATTACCAGGGACTGTAAATGAGGAAACGGGGAAACGGCTAGAAAATCTCCAGGGTGAATGTCTCCACTTACTCCCGGCCCCTCCGCTGTATTTAGTTGTCTTTCAAAGAAAAAACAATGATAACAACACATCTGTATGTACTGTACTCTGTTGTTAAAATAGGGCACTTACTCTAGCTTATTTTGATACAGCATGGGCATGCATAGCGTTTGATATTCCACAGCCCCGGCTTTGTTTGTTTTCTCATGCGTCGCCATTTTCTCATTAAAATCAAAAGCTGAAAGTTATAATGAAACGTAAAACCTCAGTCACCTAATTTTGAGGTTCGAATGTGCCTGGAAAACAAACTGATGGTCTCCCAAAATTTAAGCTGAGTGCAGCTCGGATACAAGCACGGCTGCTGCCAAACACGGAGTTGACATTCATTTATATGCAAAACAAGTAAAATGCTATTACCGAAACAAGGGGGGCACTGTTGCATTTGGTTAAAATGTGCAACATAAAGTTTCCTAGTAGCACACATACAGTTATAAAAGACATGACAACTTTAATTGTATGTTTTTGCTTGAATGGCAGTTTATGTTTAGGAGATAAAAATGCATAGATAAAAGTGATTATTCCATATGAATTCAATAATTTGCAGTTGAATTTAAAGCTGGGTTAATGTATTTAGAAATATGAATTACTTTTAAATTGACATATAAACATTACCAACAGTATTTGGTATATTTGTAGTAGAGGTGAGATCGGGCCTTACAAATTTAGCCCGACCCGACCCGCGTCGCGGGTCTATGAACCTGAACCCGCCAAAATCGGAAGGAATAACTTGATTTAACATACGAGCACAAAATAGTTTTGGCTGTACTACACAGCTTGGGTTTAGTTGGGGCCGAGACTACAAATCAAGTGTGCACTGCAAGTGCAGCACCTAGTTAAAGAGTTGGGCGACAAAATGTGCATCTCTTGCGACGTGCAGCAAACGAAAGTCAAACTGAACAAAATGGCAAAAAGGTGAACGATTTGACCAAAGAGAAGAAATAAAGTTTATAAAGCTTGAAAGCTACTGGCAAGAAGCAGAAATTAGGTCTGACATGAGGGTGGTGTAAGGAGGAAGCGGCGCATATTTTACCCCAAAAATTAGGAGTAAAATGTATTTAGATTCAGTGAGTTTGAGTTAAACTGATTACTCTAATAAAGAGTTATTATTGAAATACACTTTTTTAAAAAACATGGTACTTGCTTGTATGTTGCATGCAAATTGAATAGGATGCCAACACAATTACAGTTAGTCCAGAAAAAAAATCCAGTTTAGGAATCGAACATTAAAATTAATTTAGGTTACACTGAAAAGTTATTGGCACACAGTTAGAGAAGAAGCCGAGAGACTGTTCAGCCAAACAGAATTCAGATCACAATTTATGATGCAAACCACTGAAGTAGCGAGATTGTAAAAGGCGAACTGCGCTGTAGAGGCAGTTTCCTCATCCAGCATAGCCTTACACTATACACGTATGGATAGAACTGTTACAATCATACCTTTATGAAATAGAATAAGCTGAAAATGTTGCAGGGAAATTAGCGTATCATAACAGGCTTGTTTAGCGTGTATAATTTTTTTTTATTACCTCTGGTCCAAAGCTTTTTGTGGCACGGACGAAGAAGAAATATTAAAACAACTCTGAAAAAGTCAGACAAGTCGATTGGGTATACATGAATGAGTAGTGCAAAAAGGACTTGAGATACGAGATAATTCCAGATGCTACCACTAGGGTACACTCAAGGCTGCTCACCACCACAGCCAGATAAGGTGATGTTGACAAAGGACTGCAGATAAGTGTTTGCAAAGTTGGAGGAAATTGGTGCTCTCATTTAAAAAGAAAACTTATCATAATTCTTTGAAAGGGGAGGCAGTCACAAAACAATTTGGATAGTTTTTTTTTTTCAAAATACCTTTTTAAAAGTGTTTTAAGTCCGTCTAAAAGAGGGTGAATAAAAGTAAGAACTGAAACAGTAAAAAAGCAAGAAAAACCTTAATTGTGTGTACCTTCATTTAAAGTTACATTAACTTTAATGTAGTACAGTAGGCCTCTCATGCTCCCCTGCTCCTCCCGCACCATACTTATAAACACATATGTTACGTTAGCAACCACCGACTTTAGTGAATACCATTTTATGTATCCTAATACTGTAGTTTATGTACGTATGTATGTATATGTATCCACTACACAGCATTATCTCCAGACAGAAGAGCAGTTTCAGCGACAGACTGCTGTCACTGTCTTGTACTACGGACAGACTGAAGAGATCTTTTCTTCCTCATGCCATGAGGCTCTTTAACTCCACCCGGCAGAGTAAAGGCCCACATCAAACCACACCACCTACATTGGATATTACCGAATCTTACTGCAATATGTATTCTGTGTAGCACTATTTAGTTACTCTATATAACACGCTACAGTGGGCATTTGCACGTCACACTGGGTATTTGTATATTGTATTCTTTTGGCTTTATTATTGTACTGTTCTCAGCTCAGGGATGCTGCTGGAAATGTGAATTTCCCTTCGGGGATGAATAAAGTATCTATCTATCTATCTATCTATCTATCTATCTATCTATCTATCTATCTATCTATCTATCTATCTATCTATCTATCTATCTATCTATCTATCTATCTATCTATCTATCTATCTATCTATCTATCTATCTATCTATCTATCTATCTATGTATAAATGACGTATGTATGCGTTTTTAGTAATGAGAAAGTTCAGTTTTGTACCTATTGAGGGTTAACTTGGATGGTCTTGGGAGACCGGGAACGGATTAATTGGTTTTCAGGTTTTTTTATGGGTAAAATTCACTCAAGATATGAACATTTCAAGAGACAAGCTCAATCCTGCAACAAATCAATGAAAAGAGGCCCCTGTGTGTGAATTTCTGTTCCCCTTTACATATACGTATGTGATCTGAATATCTTTATTGTTCTAATCTGAATCCGGATATTCCCTGCATGTTGACATATTGACTGATGTATTCAAAAATTCCAATAAAACTTACAGAAGAGAGAAGGTGTACCCCTCCATTTCCTCCATGTTGAGGTTGTGCAGTAGAGGCTGCATCTTGCGCTTGCCTGTGCTTCTGCCGATCACGCTGGGGCTGCGGCTATTTGTCTTCTTGATTGGCTTCTTCTGCGAGGAACGGCAGAAGACACGGAAATGTCATTTGTAAGCAAAGCAGGAAGCTAGGCCTCGGAATTTATCTCGGGGGATGCATGCGGCGATGGCTGACAATTGCGAGAGCCATGGCGGAATCGCATATGGAACTCTGTCATGCAAGCGGAGTTTGTTGGGGAAATGCAAACTCACTGACAGTGGTTGTAAATACAGCGGTGCCTCTTCATTCGACCTTAATTCATACCAGTATTGTGCTCGTAGCTGGAATTTATCATGTAGCGAGCGAATTTTCCACATATGTAATAATTAAAAAGTAATGGATCTGTTCCCGTCCTCCCAAAATCATCCAAGTCAACCCTAAATAGGTATAAAAAGCATCTTCCTGATCACTAAAACCACATTTAGAAGAGAAGAAGAAGAATAGATCTTCCGTGGCGAGCAATGGCGGTGTCAGGGACAGAAAAAACAGGTCGGTAGCCGGGACTAGGAGAGCAAGGCGTGGTCGGGGTCGGAAACGGGTCGTAAGCCAGAACAGGAGAGTAGACATAGTCGGGGACAAAAAGAGGTCATAAGCCAGGACGGGAGAGCAGACTTGGTCAGGATCAAAACGGGTCGTAGCCGGAGACAGACGGGAGCAAAAACGTAAAAAAATTATGTAGTAATTTAACATAAAAATGATGTGATAAGATAATTCCACTGATATTAATGAAATAAAATGTGAGTTTACTATGAGCACTTACACTGGAGGGAGTCACTGGAACGAAGGTTTGTTCATGGTGAGAGAAAGGGATAGGACTTTGCAAGAATGCGTGATGAAAATCGTATACCTGTCAACGTTTATGTTTCCTTCAACATTTATTGTCATGATTACTGATATGTCTCACGTGTGCCCGCTCATTTGGCGCCAACCGCAGTACGTTCTGATTGGCTCTGTGTCACTATTCGAACCCATTCCTTTCCATCCCTTGTTGTCAGTCTGCCTGCGAACCTCAGTGTATACTAGGCAAGCTTTATTCGACCGTGATTCCCACCTGTTCCGTTTTTGCTCCCGTCTGTCTTCGGCTACGACCCGTTTTGATCCTGACCAAGTCTGCTCTCCCGTCCTGGGTTATGACCTCTTTTTGTCCCCGACTATGTCTAGTCTCCCGTTCTGGCTTACGACTCGTTTCCGACCACGACTTGCCCTCCCAGTCCCGGATACCGACCTGTTTGTCCGTCCCTGACACCGCCATTGCTCGCTACGGAAGATCCACTTCCGTGTTCGGATCACAATCTGAGTACGAGAGAAAGTTGCTTCCCACGTCCAGCAAACACCGGACCGTGGGCGCAGTCCTTTCTCTTTCTTTCAATAAACCTTGTGAGAAACGTAACACAATTGGGTTTCCGTTCTGGTCCTGACATTTAGACATTTCTAATCATTACATTTGTGTATTTTTTTTAACGACCGATCTTGTCTTACCCGTTTCGGCTCTAATCCAGGTCGTCTCGGTCTCATACGATAATGTCATCATAGGTTTCTAAAATTGCCGTGGTGTTCTCTATAGTCTGCCTTGTTGTGAGTAAATAGTTGCCACATTTTGTTTGTAAGGGTTATAACAAATATAATTTATTGTCTTGTAACAAGTAAAATACAGTACACAAGGAATTTTAAAAGTGCCACTGTAATGGTGAAGAAAATGTACAAAACACCATACCACAGTTAAGATAAGTTAAGAGTAATAGGATTAAAATAAGTAGAATTTATTTCTAAAAACAAAACATTATTGCACTTTCACGTCTGGTTAGTAGTTACAAACCCTTACAAACTATCGTATTTTTCCCTGTACATGTGTTTCGTTATATCATATATATTGTTAATTAACATTTTGTTGTGAGATACCGAGTTGCTCGACATGAATGAGGTTTATTATTAAAAAAGTTCAAAAATGAAGTAGCTTGGACGTTCACTGTTGAAGGAAAAAAATACATAAAAATATAATTAAGTAAAATTATGTATTTTTCTATTCAAATTATGAATTCATTCTCTGCATTAAATTCTTGTTGGTAGTATACTGATTAAAGGGATAACCACAAACTCGTCTTTTTTCATTTTCTCCTTTTATACTTCCTTTTTTCCTTCAACTTCTTTATACAACATAATAATTCGGAATATAATGCATCGAAGCAAGTGAGTCGTTTGAGAGCCGGCTCTCTTTAACGAGTTGAGCAGAAAAAGACGGTTCTCTAAAAAGTGACGGACTTCCTTTCACTTCACAACTCGAACTCGTTCGACTTGATTAATTTTCCGTTTCGTGATAGTCAGTGTATACCGGATGGTACCCATAATTGATAAATTTGCGTTCTTCCGTACAGATTTTCTTGTACGTCGTACACGTCTTAAAATGCAAAATAAATGTACTTTTTACGGCAAACACGTACAGGTTGACAGGTATGATTAATATTTGTTTGTTATCACTTAATAAGGTGAATATGCAATCATTAATAAATGGAACAAATGATAAAAGTTGACAGGTACGAGATTGGTAGGCTGTTGATAAATTGTAAGTACCTACTTTACAATTAAAGTTACTGTAACTTTAAATGAACCAACACACAAAACATTTGGACCCAGCTGATGAATGAACAGTCACAAATGGTAAGGAGTCTCCAGCGGGCTCTAGTGGTAGCCTCAGGGATTGCCCGTGACCTGGATTTTCCATATGTGTCCCAATTTAAACTCGTATATCGAAATTCTCGTGTTAAGAGACGCTCGTACGACGAGGTACCGCCGGGTACGATATCAAAGAACTGCCGCGACGCGCATCCACGTACGGATCGTTTACTGTCATCATCATAAACAAAGTCAAACGCAGTTAGGAAGCGGCACTTTGAATATTTCGCCAAGGTACTCGGGAGCAGATATTATTTGTTAAGCCGCCAACATGTTAACGGTTTGCTTCCCCAGCCCTGTCAGCCCTGCGTTGCCCTTGGGTGGGCTTAGTGCCTTTCTGCTTGAAGTTGTGAAATACTCATACTGATGTATGCTAATGAGCTCCCACCGTCGCCACCTCTTCCTTTTCAACTCCCTCCTTCTCTCCCGAGACGAACCTCAGCAGTAGTAAACGAGCGAGGCCCAATAAAAGCTCCATTCGTTTTCATAGGGCAATCTTTGCCAAAGAAAGCTGGGATTCCAGAGTGATGATCACAATAAAAAGGTGAAAAAGAACGGCGAAAGAAAGCAGAGTAAAACGAGAAGGCGGTGGGGAGGAGCGGCGGGACTACCAGGCACAATGTTCTCCGGCGTCTCCCCGCAATAAATTTAATGCAATACGTTAAAAGCAGATCTGGTATAGAGCTAGATTCCTGCCCTGTGGGCAAAGTGGTCGCCTAGAGAAAATTCATTTTAATTAGGCCTGCACTGCAGGTTGAATGGTTGAAATTTGATCCCTGGTGCTTCCAGGCTGGGGCAGGTTGGAGATCACTCCACTTAATCATGAGACAACTGGGTTCCGCGCCGCAACATTTGAAGGCCTTAGCCGGTTTTAAAGAGCAGAAAGGGGAAACTCAAACCTCATAGCGACAAATGTATTTATGGAAGACGGTACCTGAGATGAATGGAGACGTTAGCATGAGGCGATACTGCAGCGGTGTTGAATGTTTTGAAAGAACGTGAGCATATTCAATCTTCTGATACCAGCGTGAGATGGAGGCAGGACATTAATGGACGATGTAAAGGGAGTACAACCGCAAATATATTCAGGCCATTATTTAGGCTGACAATTCAAATGTTAAGTACCGTATTTTACACACTATGAAAGGCACCAGATTATAGGGTGAATGGAATCTAAACTACAGTTAGGGTTAGGGTGGCACTAGAAATAAATAAGCAGAATTGTGCCGCAATAATTGATTATATATATATATATATATATATATATATATATATATATATATATATATATATATATATATATATATATATATATATATATATATATATATATATATATATATATATATATATATATATATATATATATCCATACCTGTCAACCTGTACGTTTTTGTCGTGCAAAGTGTTTGTATGTTTGAGTCTATACAGGTCTGGCGGTAAAACAAAATGTAAAGAAGGGAAACAATCCATTTCTCTCTTCTCTCTTACCCTCTGCATCACATTGACTTCCTTCTCCTTGCGAGGATGCCTCTTTACTCCAACATTGATAGGAACGTCTCCTGGAGAAGGATCCTTCCCTGCATGTCATCCCAAAAAACATATATGAAGGAATTACTGCATAGATAATACGAATACAGCGACCCTACAGATATGAGATTCATTCGTTCCTGGATTTAGCTGGTATTAGAAAATTATTGTATCTTGAAAAATATGCCCCCATAGGAGACAACTGAAAAACAACTAATCCGTTCCTGGCCTCCCAAAATAATCCAAGTTAACCCTCAACAGTTATAAAACAAAATTTCCTGATCACCAAAAACCTTCTGTTCAATACAACTTCTATCAGGCTGATACCAGGCCAAACATTTATTCCGAATCACTAAAAACACATTCACATAGAACTCAACAAAAGAACACAGTGTTTTGACAAATACTATTTCAAAATGACTTTGCAGCCCCTCCCGATGCCGAAGGAGGCAGTAATGGCATTGTCAACCAAACATTTTGCATCTCAAGTGGCTTTTATGTAGAGCAGCCATTGTATAACTTCAATTCTTAAAAAGAAATGTGTGCGTTTTTTTTCAGGCTGATACCAGTGCAAGTATTCAACGGTTGAGTAGAAACAAATACTGTTACAAATTACTAATACCAATGCAGCTTACAGTACCCATGACAGTAGTGTCATTACTCTTGTATCTCTCCTATTACAGCTGTTATTGGTAAATGTATATACAATTTAGCAAACAATACAACATTCTACGTCAATATCAAATATTTCTGCTGGTTTATCACAGACAATTGAAAAACAATACAGTATTTCCACTTCATTATACCGACATGAACCACACACAAGGTCATAATTGAACACTATAATGATGATACATTTTGTTTTTGTTGGCATAAGCCAACATGCGGAAATGAGTAGAAAATCATACACTACATTCTTGCATAGTACAAGGCTTTCCTGGAGATAAAAGGGACCGTTTGTATACTATTGTTCCTCCTAATGTTTAAAACCATATTATAGATCCCAATTTGATCTAAATAGTAAGCATAAATAACTTACATAGTATATTATTGTCATGATTACCGATGTGATGCACCTGTGCCCGGTCCTTTGGCGCCAACTGCCTCGGACTCTGATTGGCTCCCTGTCCCTATTTAAACCCACTCCTATCTGTCCCTTTTTGTCAGTCCGCCTGCAAACCTCAGTTAACACTAGGCAAGCCTTTTTCGACCCTGACTCCCTCCCATCTGTTATTTGCTCCCGTCTGTCGACCCATTTTTGATACTGACCACTTCTGCTCTCCCGTCCCGGCTTTCGACCTCTTTTGTCCCTGACCACGTCTACTCTCCTTTCCTGGCTTACGACTCGCTTAAGACCCCGACCACGTTTTTGCTCTCCTACTGACGCGTTTTTTTCCGTTCCCGACACCGCCATCGCTCGACGCGGAAAATCCACTTCCGCGTTCAGAGCGACCTACTTCCTGCGTCCAGCAATCACCGGATCGTGGGAGCAACCCTTTCTCTTTCTCCCAATAAAACTTGTGAGAAACGCAACGCAAGTGGGTCCTGTCTCTGTTCTGGTCCTGACAATTATAAACATTTATACATTTATTTTACATAAGGAGCTGGCATAATTTCCAGCCACCTTGCTGCTACGGGTCCCACAAAAATTCAAAAAAGCAGTGCAAAAACAGAATACAAGTGGTACGTTTTGATCACTTTCAGTCTCCGTAGCTTGTATTCTTCCATGTGTTTTTTAGCACTTGTTTTCGGTTGCATTGCACCTTACAGCCCCTTTAAGATTCTTTCCAGCAAAATAAAGTTGTAATTCGACAAGGTTTTTCTCAGCGTGGAAGAAAACAAGGCTAGATTTTGAGCCCAGAAAACACAAATTCGTAAATAATTGGTTTGTTCTTCTGTAACTCTGGTGTATTCGTCATAGGAATATATCAGAAAAAACCTTCCTCACTGAAGGAAATTATTATTATCTGAAGCCCCAAAATATTTTACACATGAATTACTCACCCAGATTTGAAAGTGTTCCATAACAAACTATAATTCATTAGAAAAATAACAATAATTCTTGTTCCTTTGTATTTTGTCTTTCCTTCGGGAAAATGACTTTTTGAAGTGTTTTTACCCCCATCCTTTTTTTTCTCCCCCTGTAATTTAAATGGTAAGCCGCCAGATGTGTGTCTCATGCTTGAAGAGTCAGAGATCTGCATTATTTAGCATATTAACATTCACAGAATTTTAAAACGGGGTTCCTGCATTGCCTGAAGGTTGTAATTAAGTAAACCTTAGCTTTATACATGCAAAAATCTCAGGATGTGAAACTTTGCACCCCCCGTGAAAGTGGGCACATCCTTATGTTACATATGAAACTCTCCTTTCCGTATATATCACTACTACAGGAAATCCAAATATGGTGAAATTTGAATAGATATTTTTTTTGATGAAACAGCAAGATTTGCAGAATTGTACTGTTTGTTATTTGATTAATACATGATCAAGTGTTAGAACGATGCACACCATGGGCAAAATACTATCGATCCATCCCTTATCTGCACCGCTTATCCTCAGTAGGGTCCCGGGGCAGCTGGAGCTCATCACAGTGGGCAGGGGACACCTTGAACTGGTGGCCAGCCAGTATCAGGGCACAGAGAGACACACAATTCACTCATTAATTGACACCTAGGGACAATTTGGACTGGCCAAGTATCCTGACATGCTTTTTTTTTTAATGTAGGGAAACCCACTCAAGCACAGGGAGAACATGCAAACTCCACGCAGGAAGGTTTGATCCCATGACCTCAGAACTGTGCCACACACACGCTTGTCACGACCAGCACACGGGGTAGACCCAATCGCGTAACGTTTTCTCACAGTTTTATTGAAAGAAAGAGGAAGGGCAGCGCCCGCGATCCGATGCTCGCTGGACGCAGGAAGCAAGTCGCTCTTGCAACCGGATTGTGATCCTAATATGGAAGGAGAACAAAAACGTGGTCAGGGTCAGAAATGGGTCGTAAACTGGGACGGGAGAGCAGACGTGGTCGGGATTAAAACGGATCATAGCTGGAGACAAACGGGAGCAAAATCGGGACAGGCGAGAGTCAGTGTCAAAAAAGGCTTGCCTTATATCAACAGAGGTTTGCAGACGTACTGACAACAGGGGATTGACAGGACTGGGTTCAAATGGTGACAGGGAGCCAATCAGAACCTGTGGCGGTTGGTGCCAAATGAGCGAGCACACGGGATTCACATCGGTAATCATGACAGCGCTAACAACTGCGCTGTCATGCTGCTTCAAAATACTCTACAATACTATTTAATAAGACATATTTTTCATGTTGACCAAATGTGTAAAAACACTGAAACAAATCAGAAATGTGTTGCAATGTCTGCGTCATGTTTGTTTTTATTAAAAACATAGGCATCAAACAAAACTTCTGATTGGCTTAAGCGAGATCACATGCATACATGAAATAATCTGATTGGTTTGGACAGAAATCTCATGTTTAAATGTAGCAAATAATGCTGGTTGCCAGATGGCGTGCGAGCATTAAAAGTGAGCTGAATGTACAAAGAAATCCGATGTTTTGCCAGGTGTACACAAATGAATGTAACTGTTAATTTATTTTTTTTACATCAGCTCAAGCCTCAAAAATCCATTGGGGACCACAATCCTGCTCATGAAATGAAGTCATCCAATCCATTTAAAATTATATATTTCATCCGTACTTTTTCAAGAACTGTAATAACCGATAAAATAACATTAGAGAATGGTAAGTGCATTGATTTTACTACAATTACTTGACCTAAGTGTGGAGAGGGGGATTACAGCGTATCAATGTATTCATTATCCTAGTTTTTATACAGTCTCTACATTGTTTAAGTGATGTTCTGATTTACATACCTGTCAACCTCCACGGCTCCATGCCCTTACAAACTGTCGTATTTTCCCTTACAAAATACTAAATCGTACACCATATTTTTTTTCCAAAGGTGTTTATTTATGTAGTTTATCATGTTATATTGTCCATGTGTTTCGTTATATCATATATATTCTTCATTAACATGTTGTTGTGAGATCCTGAGTGGCTCGACATCAATGAGGTTTATTACAAAAAAATAATCAAAAATTAAGTAGCTTGGACGTTCACCGTAGAAGGAAAAAATACATGCAAATAGAATTAGGTAGAATAATACATTGTCTTATTCAAAATATGAATTCATTTTCTGCATTCAATTATTGATGGTAATATACTGATAAAAGGGATAACCACTAACCTGTCTTTCTTCATTTTCTCATTTTATACTTCCTTTTTTCCTTAACTTCTTTATACAACAATAATGATTCGTAATATAATGCATCAAAGCAAGTGAGCCGTTTGACAGCCAGCTCTCTTTAATGAGTTGAGCGGAAAAAGCCGGTTCTCTAAAAAGATACGGACTTCCTTTCACTACATCAAACCGCTCGCTTCGTTTGAAACGAAAAAAAAAACGATACCGCGATAGAAGCTACCGCGGCGAACTTGTTTGACTTGATTGATTTGCTGTTTTGTGAATATCGGTGTATACCGGATGGTACCCATAATTGACAAATTTGCGTTTTTCTGTACAGATTTTCTTGTACGTTGTACACGTCTTAAAATCCATCATAAACATACTTTTTATGGCAAGAAGGAAAAGGTTGACAGGTATGGATTTACTGCAGGAAGGGAGGCCTTGAGTCTTGCCTTGAGTATTTATTCATTTGTTTTTTTTCTATTTTTGTTTTTCTATTGCAATTGAAACCTCAATGGAATTGCTTAACTTCACTGCATATTATACCCGTCACATTGCACAACCTAGATCTACTGCATGTAGAGAGTAAGGCAAATATACACAATACGCGTAATGAGAGGATGTTTTCTTCATTCAAGGACACCAGCTCAACAAAAACATAATCCAAACGTGTGGTCCGCTGTGAATTATGATACATTTCGTAGGGTTGAACAAACAAATTGTGTGTATGGCGCAAGCGGAGGCAGCGCGAAAAGCTGAGGGCTACGACCGTGAACTCGGAGCAAAAAAGCAGCCACAGCTTCAGCCTCTCCGAGCACTCAAGGCCAGCAACGATCCCCTACGCTACCGGCATGTGTGAAAACAAGTGCTTGCACAGATTTTTAACACTTTTCAGAGCGGAAAGACGAACGAGGGCAACGAACCTCGGGCCCAAACAAGCCAAGGAGACAGAAAAAAAACCGAGGTCTGCAGCATTGTCGAGACCCTAATAGTATGAATGAATGAATGAATGAAAACTTTATTCGAACATCAAAATAAAAACAGAACAAAATAACGTTACATAATATGTTCGGAAAAAGGGTAGTAAGAAGCAAATGCTTATATCCCCTACCCCTTCATCTTCCCACTCTAATACACCGATGATATAACAACAATTGTAATGATATTAATAATAACAGTTATGATATAAGAATAGCAACAATAACACAAAGTTAACTCGACGCACTATTCCCATTCTCTCGTATGACCCATTGTCTTCATCTCTGCATTCCGCCAGGAATGTTTTTTTGTATTTCAATTTGAACAAGTGCATAGTTGGACACCGTTTGATCTCGTCTTGCAAACCGTTCCAAAGCTTGACCCCACACACAGACACACACATACTTTTCCTGGTGGTTCTCAACTTTGGGAGTATGAATTCACTACAGCCACTTAAGTTATAATTTCCCTCTTTCCGAATGAATAATTTATGGATGTTTTCTGGCACGATTTTTTTGTTGACCTTAAATAGCAGTTGTGCAGTGAAAAATTTTACTAAATCATCTATTTTTAATAGTTTGGACTGCAGGAATAAAATATCAGTATCCTACCCTGTGTATGGTTCTAATTGCACATTTTTGGAGGAGAAAAAGGGGCTGTAGTGAACTTTGATAATTATTGCCCCAGACCTCTGCACAATATGTTAAGTATGGCAGAACTCGAGAACAGTATAATAAATATAATGCATTAAAATGAATTTGGCTTTATTAATTATTGAAATGTTTTTAGTATGCCTCTGTTGACCGCTGAGATGGTTCGTTGATGCTCACCTAGGCTTGATGACTGATTAAGGTCCCAAATAATGTACTCACCTGTGACAAGAGGCATGATTGGGCCTAAACAAATAAAAGCCCTATTCGACCCAGGTCTAAAAATATAAAAGCCAGAACCAGCCTGAGCCTGACCAATTAGGCGGATTTAAAGGACCAAACCCAAATAAAACCCCCATATGTCATGTTTTGTTTGAGAGGTCACGGGGGAGTTGGGCTCATTCTGACCGACTATTAGCCCTCCCTGCACTGCGCTAGCTCCTCTAACAGGTGTTATTTTATTTTATTTAAATTAGCGAGAGAGAAGTCCAGCATAGCCCGAACCTGATTAATATGATTGCCTCTTCAGGCCCGAACCAACCCGACTTTCGAGGCCGGGCTTGGGTTCAAGATCTTAACTCTACCCGTGACCCTCCTTAGGTTTGTTGTTTTTCTATGTTACAACTATGACCCCAATGATCACCAAAAATATTTTTAAACATGTACCCATAATATTATAGCAGTGTGTTGTGTTTTAACATACAACAATTTCGAAAGTAACCGAAATAGTTGCTTTGCCTAGAAACGACTTACTTTTATTAAAGAGTAATTGATTTACGGACTTAGTACATTTTTGGAAAAAGTAGTGAGTAACATTAATTAGATTTTTCTTCAACGTGCCGAAGACTGTCCGAAAGAGACCTTGACATGCTCCGGCTCGCTCAAGGGTTGGTTGTTGTAATGACGTCTGAGGTGGCGGGGGAATGTTTGTGCAGAAAAAGAAAGAAACGGTTGCAGAAGCATCCGCATGCTCATAGTGATCCACTAATGGCGATCACGAAACAAGACGCTAATCTAATTAGTCATTCGGGTTCAAACAAACCCGATGTAACTGGATCATTCATTTAATAGGAAAGGTCACTTAACCCAAACCCCCTCCAGCTAATCTTCGAGTTAAAAAGCCAAATACTCTACATCACGCTCGCATGACTCAACTCAGACGTTTCACCCAAAAAGATATCATTACACAATAACATTTAATCACCTCTGTGTTTTCAGAGGGTGAGTTGAGACATGTCAGTTATTTTTCTGCATTGGAATGTCAGATTTTGTTCGGAAAGAGACACCTCACACTTTTTGGGGTATTCCACAAATTCAGCCTCAGGAACAGGAACTTTCATCCGTTCTCGGCTTTGGTTGCGTTGAGACGCTTGACATGAAGTCTCCATTTTCTTCTGTCCTTTCATAAGGATTATGAGAAAAATCCAACATCACGTAGATCACGGTATAGGAATAAAGTAGAGTTAAGATCGCGCCTAAAAAACCATGCCCGGCCCAACCCGGCCTGGGGAATATAAGCCCGAACTTAGCCGAACCAGACTGATTGACTTGATTTGAGGGACTAAAGGATTTTATACATTTGACTATAAAGGCTTTTATACGATTGACTCAGTTTAAATGCAGTTTAGAAGAGGTCACCTGTATTTTTTAATGAAATGAAATGAAACGATCTGCATTTATATAGCGCTTGTCAAGTCAAGACTTCCCAAAGTGCGCTTCACATTTCCCAATAGCGGCCGTGCAGCCATGTAAGGCGCTAAAAAATGCAAAAAAAGATATTCACATTCAATGTCAGGGCAGGCTGTTCGAAATGCATAATATTTTGTCTAGGACATTTCGATAACACGACGACAGGCACTGTTTCGGGAAAACGAGACATCAAGGCGCTGTGTTGTTAAAACGGAGGGCACAAACAA
Organism: Urocampus carinirostris; assembly: GCF_059441175.1. Lineage (NCBI taxonomy): Eukaryota > Metazoa > Chordata > Actinopteri > Syngnathiformes > Syngnathidae > Urocampus > Urocampus carinirostris. The sequence goes on from NC_142366.1 coordinate 17,325,592, forward strand.
CGGCTTGGCACGCCCATGGGAGGAGCCAAGACGCCATCTTGCGGGGAGACGCGGGCCAATAAGAGAAATCTAAAGGACTTCAGAAGGGGTCTTCAAACAGACTCCAACGTCACTTCTTCAGCCGTCTCAGATGGAGTACACTTAGTTCTTCTGTTAGGAAAAATAAGCATCCGCTCCCGTTTGCAAATGTCAGCTTTCTGGGTCATAATTGTTGGATGAATGTAGGTTGTGTTTGGTAAATGGAGTCAGATAACTAATTCGAACAATTTGGTTAATGGTACATTTTGACCATTAATTCCCAACACACCAAGCCCGAAAAATCCCGAAGCTTTACTTCGGCGTGGTAGTACGTAGCAGCAGGTTTACTTCAAGTCAAGTCCCCTGTCAAGTCTAAAACTGACAAGGGGTGAGTGAGAGCACTGAGCTAAAATAGGGGGGGAAGCCAATCGGGCAACGAGCCGCAGCTGGCGCCAAACAGGCGGGGCCAAGTGAGGGCAATGGGTAATCGTGACATTTTTAGCACTCGTCTTCGGTTGCACTGCACAACATCGACAGCGACATCTAGTTGTAAAAAAACAAAAAATAAAACAAAACAAAAAAAACACAGTGGACATTCAACTCTTATTTGAAATTGAACTTTGACACTTTATTCAATAATGGCGGTGAAAGAGTTAAACATAAGCAAAACATTGCACCATTAGGTTACTATTATATTTTGTCCAGGTTTTTTTTTTTAATTTATTTTATTATTAGTTTTTTGTGTAGGTGTTTCCTCATGTGTCCCTCACTTGTTGGGTGTTGCCTGATGGCTGAAAAGCCCTTTCCGGGGCCAACTGCTGCCATCTGTATCAGTGTGGATTAGCCCCCCTAGGGTCCTTTTCCTCACATGGTCAGTCTGTGCCTTGGTATTAGGTTTAAACTTTAGCAGACACTCGAGAAGACATCAATGGATTTAGAACTTTCAAGGAGGTTCAGGAGAAGGGCTCTCAGATAAGTAAATCTCATCCTTTTCTAACACTTTCCTCTGAGTCCCCTCTTTTAATCAATGTTCATGGTTACAGATCAAACCAGCAATGTGATTGGCTGATAGTGAAAACTATCCAATAGTCAAAAGAACAGACAACAGTGAGTCCAAAAAAGGAACTGCCATCCCATGAAATCCCCATTGCACTTGTCCAATGGTAACAAACTCATCACTTGTCATCAAATCCATACCAACACCAGAATTTACTCCAAACACCACGCAACAAAAACAGATCTGCATGCGAATGAGGCAAAAATGTCACATTGACTTAGCCAGCAGCGGGAACAAGGGCCCTTGCCGGACACCTTTTGATCCGTCGGGTTCATTTACCGTGCAAGCTTCTCACCTCTCGACACGAATGTTCGTGCGACATGCACATTTGCGTCAGCGGCGCTTTGTGGTATAGGTGGTTAGATCGCTCCAAACATCGATATTATTGATAATACCTAAGTACTCGAATCGGATTCATATTACTGTCCCGGGATCGAGACTTTACTCCACCAATTCCTTCTCTATGTAGATAGCCTAGCTTTCCACTCTCTTAACCAGCACCCCCTGACCTCTAAGTTTGAGAGTGTGATCGACAGGCACACTTTAAGCACCTTTCCGTGCCTAGCCCGCAGCCGCATCCTGCCTGTCAGGCAGAAGAAAGGGACCCCCCCTGTGAGCTCACCTTTGCCAGAAGCTAAAAATGACAGAAAAGGACAACGCCAAGTGTAATGTATATGATAAAGTGGTTGGCTACAGTGGCAACACCACCTATTTACATAAACACATTTAAAAAAAAAAAGTCACACTGCAGAGAGCAATGAGCTGCAAAGAAAAAATGTTTGCATTACTGGCTATAATTTCATTTAAGTTCTCTACTGGAGCTGCAACTAACAACCATTTTGATAATCGACTAGTCATCGTCTACGGAAATGGTTGGTCGAATTTAAAAAAAAATTATAAATGTTTCCTTAAGTCGATTTGATTATGTAGTAAATGATAATTTTTTAAAAGAAATCAACCGGGTACAATGAAAACATTATATCTTATTGAAAACACAGCAGATTCGTACAATAAAAAAATCATAAAAATGCTCATCTAAAACCAGTAAAGGGCTGTGCTAGGTCAGGAGAGAGAAAAAGACTAGAGTTAAACCTATGTCCATGTTTTTAGCGACAGGAAAATAAATAATAAATGCAAAATAAGTGAACATGTTTATCCTTGTAAACCCCGCTCTATAAAAAAAAACGTGTCTAGCTTAACAGTCCACATTAGAAATAATTGACGAAGATTTCTGTGGTTATTTTTTTTTGGGGAGGAATCTGGCTTTCCTCTGTCCAACGAGCCTGATTGGTTTGTAATTGGGACAGGTGGTCTGCATTTTTATATAGCACTTTTCAAGTCAATGAAGACCTCCCAAAGCGCTTTACAATGTGCTTCACACTTACCCATTCACACACACTCACACACCAATAGCGGCCATGCAGCCATGCAAGGCGCCGACCTGCTATTGCTGGGGGCATTAGGGATTCAGTGTCTGGCCCAAGGACACTTCGACATATAACACAAAGAAGCCGGGAATCAAACCTGCAACCTCTTGATCCCAAGACGAGCGCTCTACCTCACACCTGTTCTTGATTAGCCTGACCTTTTATAAGGACATTTTGGACAGCACCCCTTGTCGGGTGATTTTCATTTTCCACCATCACATTAAACATCCGGTTTTACGAGGTTTGTTTTTTGTCACGTTGTCGAGTCAAGTCAAGGCATGTTTATTTGTATAGCCTTTAATCACAAGCAGTCTCAAAAGGCTGCACACACCACAGATCATTGTAAACCACAGACTATTATTAAATCATCCCCTGATCTAAAACCTACATTAGGGCAAGGAAAAACGCAAAAACCTCAAAATGAAGATAATGATGAAACCTTGAGTAGGGACCACACATGAGGTCACCCCCCTTCCAGGACATCCAGGCTGCAACAGATGTTGCAATAACAATAATACACAGATATTGTCAACATAAAATATAGGTCATTCATAAGCTATAGAACTTAAGTGTGTTTTAAGTCTAGATTCAAACAGTTCCACTGAGGTTGCAGATCAAATCTCAGCGGGCAGAGCATTCCACAACACCGAGGCCCGAATGGAGAACGCCATCGATCGTGCGGATCTCTTCTTGGCTCTTGGGATCCCGAGTAGACCAGTATTTTCAGAGCGAAGGCTCCGGACCGAAACATAGGGGGACATTTGCTCCCTGGTTTGACTTTCTTGGCTTTTGTTCTGAAAATAGTTGTACCATTTTTATCCTAATCACAAACTAAATCTAGAGGGAAATTATTCAATTATACAATGATTATGACATTTCCAAGCAAAGATTATTAGTATTGGATCAGTATTGATACTTTCATCCATCGGATCGATACCAGAATTCCCTGTATCACCCACCCCCTACTTCTTGGAGGCTTTCAGAACTTAAATTCTTTCCCTCCTTTACGCTTTCTAGAAAAAAACACTCGGTTCGTCAGGGACACATCCCTTGTGGGTGTTAGGATCTCCATAGGGGAGGTCAAGGGTCAGTTGGAGGAGGAAGCGACAAGCTGTGAAATGTAAAAGAGCAATTTCTCCCACATGTTTCGGTGCTGGGAGAACGCTGCCCGGCTGTCAGTCGCCATCACTTTTAAATGGGCCAGCAGACCTGTCACAACTCATTTGTAATTAAAAAGCCCGTGCCATGTTTATGGCAGAACATGCCAAAAAGTTTTGAAGACTGATAAATAAAGATGAGCGATGATTTCACCAAAGACGACGGGGCCGGGTCAGGGGCAGGATGTATTAATAACAACGGGGATTGCGCCGTTTTTTTTTGGTGCGAAAGATCAATACCGAATGACCCTGAGTTTGAGGGTGTTGGGTTGCTGGAAATGTGGCTCAGTACTATGAATCCTATGCTCTTTATAATTGGATCCTCATTGCTAACCTGGAGAGTCATATGGACTGTATCACAAATCTATTTGGCACACAATTAGTACAGGTTTTTTGGATAGGTATTGGGTTAAGAGCTAATCCAAGAGATTTCCTGTGAGAACCGCAAACTGAAGAACTGCAATATGCGGATTTACGATAATTTCTAACTTAAATTTATCAGAAACACCAAAGCTAGTCAACCAACCAACTCAGTATTGGTTAGTGTGCTTTTACTGAAAAACTTAATAATAATAAACAAAAATATAAATAAATAAAAAACGCGGAATGGCAAGTACTGAGCTTCAGTCTTTTGTAAGCTATAGATAGTTTCATTGATAGTCGGTACACATATAGGCTACCTTCTACCTAGCCTGTATCAGTCAGTATCCTGAACTGATAGATATGAATTAAGCAAATGCAATTTTAAAGGACAGTGTGTATTCTGTTATGTGTCTGACTAGTAAAAAAAAAATAATAATAATTCATTAAAAAAATAAGAAAAAAATACATGAACTGTCAGGACCAGAACGGAGACAGTCCATGCGTCTGTTACCTTCCGTCTCGATTATTGTAATGAACTACTATCCGGTCTCCCGAAGTCCAGCATCAAGTGTTGGTACAAAATGCTGGATCACATTACCCCAGTTTTGGCTGACCTACACGGGCTCCCTGTCAGTTTAAGATGTGATTTTAAGGTTCTGTTGGTTTTACCCCCTCACATATTTCAGATTTAATTTCCCCATATGTTCCTGCTTGTAACGTTTGCTCAGAAAATACTCTACTAGTGATCCCAAGAGCCAAGAAGAAACTTGCAGGTCCGAGAACGTTCTCCATTCAGGCTCCGGGGTTGTGGAACGCTCTGCCTTCTGAAATTCGATCTGTAACCTCAGTGGAAGTGTTGAAATCTAGGCTTAAACTACACTTACATTCAATAGTTTATGAATGGTGTACCTATATTTCATGTTGGCTATGTATGTGTATTGTCTGTACAGCTCTTTGAGACTTCTTGTGATTAAGGGCTATACAAATACATACGACTTGACTTGACATCATCTTAACTGTACACATTAAAGAAAAACAAACATTTTTATATTGATGCATGGAAACTATTTTTTGAAAAAGCAATAAAAGGCCAAATATGGCCATGGATGAACCAGCACAGTTTGCACGTGAAGCACATGTATCGGGTTATTTGTTTTCAATTATACATACAATAGTAAAGTAGGAAAAAACAAATGTGTGCTGCCTGTTGTGTGCACAACTTAACAATTAGACAAGTATTGAATGTGTTATAAGCAGTAAGGACTTACTATTAATTTGATTTTAACTCAAATTATTACTACGCCAAAGTATTGGCACCATTAAAAATTGTCATTGGCCATTATATTGCATTTTTCAATGTTACCTTTTTTAGAAGATTGATATAACCGGTGTCATTGAATAAAGACCTCATTTTATGTCTTGTCAGAACCAGAAAGGGAGGAGGACCCAGACACGTAACGTTTCTCACACAAGCTTTGTTTTACGGGCATGCGGCAGTCATGCACGTTAAAACAAACGGCAGTGATTCGGTGATTGCTGGTGGGAAGAAGTAGGGCAGAAGTCCGGCGTGGAAAAACAGGAAACCAGAGGCCGACGAGATAGATACCAGATACACGAGTAGATCCTGCACAGACGAGGTCGATACAGGACAGGAAGGGGCAGACAGGATTGATACCAGATACAGGAGACCCGAGACAGATATCAGACAGGATGAGACAGGCGGGATCGATACCGGATACCGGGGATTGTAGCAAGGCATCAGAGAGGACGAGACAGATGGGATCGATACCAGACACTGGAGACCGCAGTCTGATATTGAACGGGCCGAGACAGACGGCAACGATACCCGATACTGGAGATTGTAGCAAGGTATCGGACAGGACGAGACAGACAGCATCGATACCAGACACTGGAGACTAGAGTCCGATATCAGACAGGACGAGATAGACGGGAACAGTACCAGATACTGGAGATTGTAGCAAGGTATCAGACAGGACGAGACAGACGGGATCGATACCAGACACTGGAGACTGGAGTCTGCTATTAGACAGTACGCGATAGACAGGATAGATACCGGACAGGATACACAACCAGGATACCGGACAGAGTCAAAACACATCTTACGAATGCAGAGGTTCGTTGACGGACTCACAAAGGGTGAGTGAGAGCACTAAGCTTAAATAAAAGGGAAGCCAATCAGTCAATGAGCCGCAGCCTGCGCCAAACCGGCGGGGCCAATTGGGGGCAATGGGCTTACGCTTAACGTCAGTATAACGTGTTCTCTGTTATATTTTTACTTTAAATTGCCTTTCAATATGTCATGTATGTTTTCATTGTATATTTTTATGTATTTATGATTCATGATTTTTCCTTCTTTATTATACAATTTTTGGCTGGTGCAACTCCGGAGAGACTTATAGTCGGGAAAATACGGTACCAGGTTTGTTTTATTGTACTAAACCTCTAAAACTGCTAACTCCAGCACTTGTTCTCACCTGTCTTGTCTCATGACCTGAATGCCGATTCGATCAATGTATTTATAGCTCCTGTGTAAATACTAAGATACTTATCACCCACTTTTTACCAGTATTTTTTGTCACGGTTATCATGGCACCCAATTGGCGCCAGCTGCAGCTCGTTAACGGATTAGCTCCCTTTCAGTATTCAAACTGTCCCGTCAGTCCCCTTTTGTCGGTCCGTCTGCGAATCTCTGCTTTTACACAGCAAGCCCTTTTTCGCCTGTCCTGTTTTTTGCTACTGTTTGTTTCCCACTACGATCTGTTTTGATTTCGACCACGTCTGCTCTCCCGTCCCGAATAACGATCCGTTTTAAATCTCGACCACGTCTACTCTCCTCTCCTAGCTTTCGATTCGTTTCCGATCCCGATCTCGTTTTTTGCTCTGACCCGTTTTTTCCGTTTCCGAAATCAGCATCGCTCGCCACGGAAGTCCCAATTCCGCGTTCAGAGCGACCTGGTCCCGGCGACCAGCGATCACCAGATCGTGTATGTAATCCGTTCCCTTCTTCCCAATAAAACTGTGAGAAACGTTACGCGAGTGGGTCCTGTTTCCCCTCTGGTCCTGGTCCCTTTATTTGTTTGCATGTCAGCTCCTAACGTAGAACTATTTTCAGGTTTCTGTCAATCTTGTTTCCCTGGCATCGTGTCTGGGAACACATTGTTTTTCATTTCCAAGTTTTTTTTCCCACTGTCTCCACCCACCGCTGCCCTACAGCACTTGTACACCAGTGGATAGGAGCGCTGAGTGAAAACTGTCATTCTTTCGATGCCACTTTGAGTGACATTAGGATGACATTTTCTTCCCACTGTGGCATAGTCAGGGGAAAGTGAAGATTAAACCCCTACCTGGCAGAGATGAGGAGGAGCAAGCAGAATCAGCTGACAGGTGGAGGGGAGAACCCTGGGGTGAGCCCACCACTGCGGGTTCTCCTGCCCCACTGCTGGGGCCAGCATGGAGCTGATTGACCTGGGGGTGGATTTGAGGTGGATCGACTTTGGACCTGGAAGGAGCTTCAGCTGGTGTGTGGCTGTGCTGGACAGTAGGCTGGAGCAGAACATTGGAATTTAAAGGCAGCAGCTCTAGGTTGATGGGGTAGGATGGGGGCCCGGAGGCCACAGGGGGGAGTATCCGGATCTGAAACAAAAACGATAAATTTGAATCTTCGCTGGTTCCTTTACATGCAAGATTAATTCATTTCAAGTATTTTCAACTCATTTTCCATATAAGACAGTAAACCCCTTTTAGTTCAGGGGCCCCGCTGTAGACAAATACACAAGGGGGGCGAACTAATCAATTAATGGCATCTAAAGGGTGTCTTTACTGTAGGGTTGGGGATCTTTTGGAGGCTTACAATGAAATGACAATTGTAAATCAAGAGAGTAAATACTGTGTATAGAATTATTAGTGTTTTTCTTCTTCTTGTTTTCCTTCTGTAAGATCTCTTGATGTTTTTATCAAGTGCATTTGTAAAATATAAAATAAAAATAATAAAGAAACAATTTGATTCATTTCTACTACAGTTTATTTACTCAGGGGAATAGCGGAACTGGAACTTGCCTACATTAGCACACAGACACTAATTTAAATGATTGATTTTATGATTGAAAAGGTTTTTTTTTTTTTTGTTTTTTTAAGAAAATGTTTACCTGAATGTGGGAACTTTAGATTTCACATGTGTTATAGACATGAGCTAAAGCTTTTCAAACGTTTGCCCGAAAGACATCTCGTATCTTGAATTTTTTTTAAACCAGAGTAGCCCGTACGTAGAGGGGCCATGGTTTTTGTTTGTTATTAATTTACACATCAGGTTTCCATTTCACAAAAGTCTAGAATTCAACGCTAACTTCTTAGTTATGTGACCCTAAGACAGAAAACACTTTTGTTCTTCTGGTTTACATATTTGACAGTTAAATTAAAACAGTGCTTATATGCAATACTGGATACTATTTTGAACATTTGATAAATGACTTGTAATATTTTTAGATAACAGAAAGGCCATGCGTGGACCAGTGACAAACATAACTCCCCTCGGTCACCATAGGCAGATCATTGTGATTTTCTAGGATATACTTACGCACACAGTGTTACTACGAGGCAACCCCAAACATGGACACAGGGACATGTTGTAAAAAATGTCATCAAGGCATACAGAGAAACAAATACACACCTGAAAGTACATGTTGCACAGCCAGTGATCGAGATCCGAGGAGATGGCCGCTTCAATTTTTTTAAACTGGTCGAGATGTGTGCCGGGTTCTCCTCGAAGCAGCGGTATTTTGTACCTGGGACAGCAAAATATAGGGGACAATTTATGTGAATTTACTTGTAAAAGTGTACGTTTAACATATACGTTTTATACAATTTTGAATGCAGTCAGACTTTTATTTATGTATTTATTTTTTCTTATTTTTTACAAATAAGCTTCACAAGCTTATGATTTACAGTACAATGGGGCTCTTTGGTACAAACACTGTAGATTGTGTCTTCGTATAAAATATTTGCTACAATGTGCGACAGTCAAAAGCATGCTGGGATTGAAGACTGTGATATACAAGAAGTGTATCAACTTTGGAAATATTTTAATGTTGGTTATGCCAACCTCAAGACCACAGCGGCACAGGGGGCGAGCTGTCAGTATAGCTGATATCAGGATATCGATCAACAATGGAACAAAGATAGAATTGGATTACTCCTTTGGGACACTGGACAAGGTCTGTTGGCACACTAGTAAACCAGCACACTGGTTGAAAATAACTGGTTCATTGAACTATAGTACACATTGAAGTAAAGACGGCTGCAGGCTGCCTCTAGCTAGGATCGGGATAGACCCCAGCTTATTTGGATCCTAGCGAGGACAGGTAGCGGACGCTTGTGTGACAGGAGCTATAATAGTTGTAAAGAAGTCCAAATGCTACTGACTAGCCTACTGTTTTTCAACTGGTGGGGACACAGAAGTGGGTCCCAGACCCGTTTCCTATGTGTCGCGGGCCTTTTTCTTAGGAAATAATACTAAGAGGAGGAATAAAACGTAGCGCCAATTACACTCCCTGACAGTAGATGGTAATAATTCCCATCCCAATCTGTTTGACCTATTCAGGGTGCACATCTCATTTTATTGAGATTTGTTGGTTTTATTTCCTTCGCATGCCCATAATAATAGGTCGCAAAAAAGATAGTGAGAAGGTGAGGGAGAAGTGGAAAACATTGACAGCAACAGTTGAGTCGAAGAAGGAAACGATTGTAAAATACGAAAATGCTATCGAAGCGCTGCTGGAAAGTACAGTAAATTTTACCTTTTTACCAATAAATTAATGTTTGTTAACGATGAAACGAAATAATTATTGATATTTAGGTATACACTTTATTAATGATTTGAATATGTTTAATATGAGGCTAGCTTAGAGTAGTTTTAAGTTGTCATGTATACAGGATGAGAGTACTCTAATATGCAAGTACCGTATTTTCCGCACTATAAGGCGCACCTAAAAGTCTTATTTTTTTTCAAAAGCTGACCATGCGCCTTATAACACAGTGCGCCTTATATATGGCTCAATATTAAATTCGCAAGGTCTCGCCACTTACTCAACGGCCGCCGACTCGATTTTACCCCGAACGTGGAGTAGTCCGCTGTGTATGCTGGGATTTATATACCGGCATTTCATTGGCTAACCATTGTGTCAATCATCATTTGAATCGATCACTATTGGTTGAAGTTATTCGGAGCCTCGGATTGGCTAGATGGCCAAAACAAACCCTGCAATCGGCCAAGTTTAGCAATGGCGTAGCAAGTCCGCGGTGTATGCTGGGATTTATATACCGGCGTTTCATTGGCTAACCAATGTGTCAATCATCATTTGAATCGATCACTATTGGCGGAAGTTATTCGGAGCCTCGGATTGGCTAGATGGCCAAAACAAACCCTGCAATCGGCCGAGTTTAGCAATGGCGTAGCAAGTCCGCGGTGTAGGCTGGGATTTATATACCGGCGTTTCATTGGCTAACCAATGTGTCAATCATCATTTGAATCGATCACTTTTGGCTGAAGTTATTCGGAGCCTCGGATTGGCTAGATGCCCAAAACAAACCCTTCAATCGGCCGAGTTTAGCAATGGCGTAGCAAGCTTGCTACAGTACGCCATAAAGAAACATGTTTCATTAGTCTGTATTTGTAAATATTCTACTCTCCTGGATTTACTTCACTCACGGGAAGACCATGATTGCGTATCATTATTGAACGTGAGAACTTAGTTGAGTTATGCGGCTTTATATTTTCCCGGTATCTTGTTTTAGAACGATCTTGATGTTGCTGTGATGAGTTGAGTGAATTAAACTCAATTCCAAGTGTTTATTGTCATATGCACAGTAAAGTTGGGAGCGAAAAAGAAAATAGAAACACAGAAATGTTTGGCATTTCTTGAATCCCAAGACTTCAACCTTCCGAATGATATTTGAAATGACGCATTTAAGTGACATCGTACGGACACCGCATCCGCACGTGTTTACGACACGTATTTACGACACGTATTTGCTTCTCTGCAAGCTTTGGGAATGTTAAGGGGGTAATCAGTTTGACTGAATCATCTGACTGTTTTGTCGACGTTCCCATTGTAGCGCCTTATAATCCGGTGCGCCTTATCTATGGAAGATATAGGACCAAAAACTATTTTTTGGGGGTGCGCCCTATAACCCGGTGCGCCCTATAGTGCGGAAAATACGGTATATACAGTTTTGAAGCTATTTTGATTTTGCTGGTCATTTTTGTTTTCGTTTTACTTTAGTGGCTTTAAACTGCAAGTCTGCATGTTTGGATACATTTGAGAAGTGGACATTGTTGATTGATTTGGGTTGCAGCCTGTCATTAGAGTGAAATGGTGGGTCCTGAAGTCAGACCATTTGAGGACCAGTGATCTACCTTACCTGCCTTGCACCAGTTCCAGACTAGACCCACATATTGGAAACGCCCCCCAAGCCAGAACAGACTTCACGAAAGTACAGGGCCCTGGCGAAGCAGTCAGTCGGAATATTAACACCATGGAAGGGAGAAGCTCACAGGCTGGGGGTAAGATCTGCAGACAGAAAACAGGGCAAACAAACTCTTAATTTTATGCAGATGAATACAGATGCCTGCAGGTGCATCCAGCAACTAAGCATACACAGACACACAGTTCATTTTCTAATGCTTTACTAATGAAGTAAACACGTACAGAGTTGCTGTCACCCTAAAAGCCAATGACAGACAGAAGGTAAGAACCGAAAAAAATATCCCTCGGGCTTTGCTTCATCAACATCCGAAATTTGAATCGTACTTTATATGATTGTCAGCTTATTTCTCTTTGCAAATCTCCTCAACTGTTTTTCCTATCCACCCGAGCCATACGCAAAACATAGTGCCTTGCAAAAGTATTTCCCCCCAAAGAATGTATTGACTTATTGCAATATTTCAGGCTTCAAACTCATAGATAAAAAACACATAATATTTTCCAAAAATCAACAACAAATGAGACGCAATTGTGAAATGAAACCAAATGTATAAACCATTTTATGTTATATTTACAACGGAAAATATGAGTGTTCTCATTGAGTAAATACTTTGTACAACCTCCTCTTTCTGCGTTCACAGCCGCCATTATATGTGGATATGTCTCTAGAAGTATTGCACATCTTAAAACATAAATATTTGCCCATTATCCCTTACAAAACAGCTCAAGTCCCTTAAGGTTTGACAGTGATCGTTTGTCCTGAGTATTTTTTACATCTATCCACAAATTGGCTCTGCCATTCTAACACCTTTATATAGTCAGTTCTAAATCATTCCATTGTAGATTTTGCTTTATGTTTAAGGTTGTTGTCCTACAGTAAGGTGAACCTCCACCCCAAACCCAGGTCTCTCGCAGAAACTCCAACAAATGTTCTGCCAGAATTGCCCTGTATTTGGCTCCATCCGTCTTCCCATTCACCTTAACTATCTTCCCAGTCTGTGCTGAAGAAAAAAACCCCAGAGCATGATGCTGCCACAACAATGTTTAACAGTGGGGGTGGTGTTTTCAGGGTGCTCGTCAGGCAAATGTAACGCTTTGCATTCAGCCTGAAAAGTTCAATTTTGTTCTCATCCAACCAAAGTACCATGTTTCACATGTTTTTTGGTGTCTCCCATGAGATTTCTTGTAAATGCCAAACAGGCCTTTTTAGAGTATTTTTTGTTGCCACTCTTCTATAAAGGGCAGATTTCTGCAGAGTGCGACTAATAATTGTCTTATGCACTGATTGTCCACCTCAGCTGTTAATGCTTTCCATTGTTTGGGACAGAAGTTCAGGAGGACAACATGGTCTCGGTAGGCTTGCGGTAGTTTTATGCTCTCTCCATTTTGATATGTTTCTCGCACTGTTCTCCAGGAGATGTGTAAAGATTGTGAAATATTCTTGTACCCCAATCCACCTTTGGCATTTTTCACAACTTCATCCTAGACCATCCTGTTTTTTTCTTTGGTCATCATAATGCTGTCTGTTCTCAGGTGACTACTTTCGAAGAACCTTCAGAGTAGGTGCATTTGTACTGCGGCACAGGTGTACACATTTTTTCATTGTTAGTCATTTAAGTCAACAGTGGATCCTTCAAAAGTGATCAGCGAAACTCTGGACTCAGTTGGCTGAGCTGAAACTGTCATGGACCAGGAACGGAGACGGGACCCAATTGCGTTCCTTTACTCAGCTTTTTTTAGAAGGAGGAAAGGACTTGCACTCACGATCCGATGATCGTCGGTCACAGGTAGCAGATAGCTGGGAACCCGGAAGTGGCACTTCCGTGTCGAGGCAAGGCAGTGTCGAGAGCGAGAAAAAACAGGTTGATGGCCGGGACGGAGGAGCAAAAACATAAACGGGTCCAGAAACGAGGTCGGCAACGGGGATCAGACGGAAAAAACGGCAGGATAGAGTCAGGAGTCCAAAAAGCCTGCCTAGCGTGTAGCGAAGGTTTGCAGATGATCTGGCGGGGGTTTAAAAAGAGTACAACAGCAAATTAGGGTCCGCGGCTCTTGGCGCCAGCGGAGCAGACTCAAGACCTACTTTTCAATTGTTTTTTGTTGTAAATATAATATAAAATGTTAAACAACGTACCGCTGAGTTTTAGAACATATGTTCAGTATTTATCTTTAAGTTTGAAGCCTGAAATTTGACAAAAAGTTATTGTGGAGCAATACTTACGCTAGGCATCAAGGATAAGTCTACTACGTGTCGACACTGACTAAATTTGCAACACACGGAAACTACCATCAATCAGCCTGATGATATTAAGCCCATCTTGCATGAGGTCTAATAGTGTTAGTGGATATCACACTCCGTGCTAAAGACACGTGTTGTTATTCACCGGAGAAGAGTCCCTTATGTAAAAAATGAACTGACAGTGTGCTCTGTGCCACTTCATCCATCAATAGGTGAAAATATTTAATCTTTATATTAGCAGAAACGGAAGGCATCAAGGACGCGTTTTAACTCATAAATCACATTTCTTTTCCCAGCTTCTTTGCTTGGTGTGTTCCCCTATATAAGACGTCAGGTATTACTGTCTGGTTCAGGAAACAAATTTATGACTCAATATCATGCTGGTTATTTTATATCATTCATATGTTGTAAGAAATATTACCTATATAAATACTAAATACCAATTTGTGTGACATGAACCAGCTTCAATAAGATGCCAGCAGGTAATCATACTTTCATTTAAAGCTACAATAGTACACACATATATATTATTAATTTATAGTCATAAAAGGGGTATGGCATAAAAAAAAAATAGTACACCCCTATATTTAAAATACATACAAATCCCAACATCATATTTTTAATTATATTTTAAAAGCGATTGTCGACGGGTTATTGACTATCTAGCCTTATATTATCCATTATCAAACAGCCACTAAGTGCTGCTGATTCTGTTATCAACCACCTTTTTGAGTAGCATTACCTTAAAGGGACATTGTGTATTATTAAGCGCTTCTTGGTGGTGAAAATTTTTTATCCATTAATAAATAATAATACACAAAATAACCTAGCATATAATTATGTATTATTTTAAATACTCCTCGGTCAAGAAATTGATATGTATTTTACATAGCATGAGACTCACTAAGAGGGAGCTGAAATTAAAGTCTGCTATCTTTCTGCTACGGCTTACCCCCAAAACTAAAAACCTTGTGAAGGTCTGGGCTAAAAAAAATAGATGGTCACTTCTGCAGTTTGTATTCTTCCTTGTCCTTTGTAGCACTCGTTTTGGGTTGCACTTCACAATTAAGCGACACAAAGTAATCAAATATTGCACAGTCTGCCTTATTTTGGGGGTAGAGTATTTCTATTTTTAGTCTGATGCTCAATTATTTTGTATTTATTTATTCATGAACCAACATAATTATTTTTTATTATCAATTATTGAGCATGAATTCACCTATAAACTGTCAGTTTGCTGGTTTATTATATGGGTTGGGTCACACATACAGTGGTTTTAGCATAAAACGGTAGAGAACTACCATTAACTTTAAGACAGTAGGGAAGTGCAAACCTATGTGTTAAATGCTCTTTAGTGACCAATAATAGAAGATTGTAGGAGTAACAGTGGGAGGAATATCAATGATTCCCAAATCTCAAATCCTCTTATCCCTCAAACTTTAGTAGAGCTTTCCATTTGCTTAAAAGAAATGAACAAAGACAGCAGGCCTGACTCTTTGGCTCCCACTCGCCAGATGAAGTGACTCTGTCTCCCTCTAAATGCAATCCCAGACGCGCAAAGAGATGAAGCGGGAGAGGGAGGAAAGAAAAATAAGCTCCTGGCTTCCTCCTACTATCACTAATTCCTCATTTCCTCTCAGAAGAAGACTCGGAACGATAGCACGCTATAGTGTGGGCCAGGCGGAGGAACGAAAACAGCCAAGAAAGCCCTCCGATAGTCGCACAAATCTGATCAGTGCTTTCCCTGCCATCGTCGAGGACAACAACAGGTTTTCAATAGCTTTAGAGATAAGGAACGGGGGTGAGAGTCATGAGCCGTTTACCATGCTGTACTTAAACCGGGTTTTTAAACTTCTGAATCAGATCCCAGGTCTGCATTCACTTCTTGCCAGTTTTTACCCCGTTCTTTATGTTTGATGGGAGTAGGAGACAATCTCATCTGGATGCTCAAGCTCAGTGAATACGCCCACAAGTATACTGACAGTGTCCACATTTGCTGAATGCAAGATTAGGCCTTTAGAGTGGATATCCCAATATAAAGTGGAAACCTTCAACTCATTTATTTTTGAAGGTCTGTACATTCTGTGCATTCAGTAACGGCCATCGAAATTATCAAAAGCTTTGGCAACCATACTCTGGAATCTGCAGTAATTCAGTTTTTTTAATCATACAAAGCATTCGCCCAATTAGGATGTTGTCAATAGCTGGATATGGATTTTCACAGATTTTGTCTTTGATCGCTATCCAAAGAGGGTAAATTTTAAGGTTACAGTCCCCAAATCAGATTTAAATGCTAAGAGACATGTTACCGTTGAAATCTCGTTTGCTCAAAAGTTAAATTGTAAGATAAATGCTAAAATTAAACAAGAAAAACAAACTTTATGTTCTTAGGAAGTTTTAAAAAAAAACACAAAGGGTGTGCTTCTCTTCGTGTCTCCAAATGTCGTTGTAAGTGTGTCAGAATCAGTTATATGTTATTGAGTGCTTTATGGAACGTCAATATGCTAAAAACACCTAGAATTTTCACATATGTAAATGAAACCAAACAAACACATATACATATAGAACTAGAATTCTCCCTCCTGTTTTTTGAATCAGGGGTAGGGCAGGGTTTGCTCCATGGAAAGTCAGTGAGCATGGACACCAAAGTTCAAGGATCATGATCTAAGAGTCAGGCGGGGGGTCAGTCTTCCAATAGACCCATGCTGTGAGGGCAACAGTCCAAAAGTTCATCAGGCAGCACTTGTGATCTCGAAAGCCAGGCAATGATTCGTTACACTGTAAGAACAAGGAGCTAAGACAATGGTTCTTGGAATTTGATTATAAAGACAACAAACTAGTAAGTAACCAAGGGGAAGTAATACTAATAAAGGAAAGGGCATGTTGTGATAGATGAAAAAACTGTGGAAAAACTGTGGAGCAATCAAAATAACTGACCACGGCTGTTAGGATGAAAATTTAACCAGGAAGTGAGTGGCCAAATAAGGTAAAGTTAAAAGAGAGAGGTAAGAGAGGGATGAACCCATGGGGAAACGGGAACCTGCCCATATAATAGCTGACACTGTGCCGGATGTGTCTACTAGTTGCCAGATCTGCAAAGCACTCAATCAGCACCGGTACCAGTTATGCCCAGGATCATGTGGCGGACCTTGAAGACCAAACACGACATAGTTTTTGAAAAAAAAAAAAAAAAAAAAAAGTTACTACTGCAGGAAGATACAGCAAGTGGACCAAGCAGCCGTTGGACCACAGTGAACTGATGCAGATGCATTTTACTGATTTGGACCGAACTTTTCAGCACATCTGGCCCAGTTCTGGTCCAGGTAGATTTTGCTGTTTGACACAGTCCAAATAAGAGCATGTTCTTTATGTTTCTTACATGTCCACATTGCCTTACAAAACCATGATCTCAGCACACCCATGCTCTACATTTGCAAACCAATATCAATGTAGCAAAGTATTATTTTCTACACATCAAATATCTTTTCAGTAGTGACCACAATCCCTGTTAGCCACATAAAAAGCTTCTCTGAACGTTTAAATAGACGTGATCACTCCCTTTCCCTAGGAACATGTAAACATTAAGTGCAACCTCATATCAAATGTAAACATGAAACCGGATACAATTGGGTGAGGTCTGTACAACTTGGCAATTCCCACGGGCTGAGTTCCACTCAGATGTTCCGGTGTTGGTACGGTACGACCCCCAAAAAGAAATTGTAGCGAACATCCGAGAATTCCATTAAAAGGAAACGTGGTATGTCCTGGAGCAAACACAGCAAATGGCATCCAAGCACTGCAACGTAGTCAGTCAGCACTTAACAAGCAGTGTGTGTGCAATGGAGGTTCAAGCTTAGATGGACCTGCATGACCAAAATAACAAAGAAACCTTCAACTTTGAACTATTATTAGCATTTTTTCCCAAAAGTAAACGCACACATTTTAGTGGCTTATCTAAATAGAGTACCGTATTTTCCGCACTATAAGGCGCACCTAAAAGTCTTAATTTTTTTCAAAAGCTGACCATGCGCCTTATAATACAGTGCGCCTTATATATGGCTCAATATTAAATCGCAAGGTCTCGCAACTTACGCAACAGCCGCCGACTCGATTTCCGCCGACTCGATTTTCTCCCGAACTTGGAGTAGTCCGCGGTGTATGCTGGGATTTATATACCGGCGTTTTATTGGCTAACCAATGTGTCAATCATCATTTGAATCAATCGCTATTGGCTAAAGTTATTCGGCGCCTCGGATAGGCTAGAGGGCCGAAACAAACCCTGCAATTGGCCGAAAAAGATGTGTCAATCATCAGTTAAATCGATCGCTATTGGCTGAAGTTATTCGGAGCCTCGGATAGGCTAGAGGGCCAAAACAAACCCTGCAATTGGCCAAAAAAGATGACTGGATAGCAAGCGTGCTAAACTATGCCATAAAGAAACATGTTTCATTAGTCTGTATTTGTAAATATTTTACTCTCCTGGATTTACTACACTCACGGTTGTAAGAAGACCATGGTTGCGTATCATTATTGAACGTGAGAACTTAGGAGAGCTATGCGGCTTTATATTTTCCTGGTATCTTGTTTTAGAACGATCTTGATGTTGCTGTGATGAGTGAATTAAACTAAATTCCAAGTGTTTATTGTCATATGCACAGAAAAGTTGCGAGCGAAAAAGAAAATAGAAACTAAGGAATGGTTGGCATTTCTTGAATCCCAAGAATTTAACCTTCCGAATGATATTTGAGTGACATCGTACGGACACCGCATCCGCACGTGTCTACGACACGTATTTGCCTCTTTGCAAGTTTTGGGAATGTTAAGGGGTTAATCAGTTTGACTGAATCATCTGACTGTTTTGTCGACGTTCCCATTGTAGCGCCTTATAATCCGGTGCGCCTTACCTATGGAAGATATAGGACCAAAAACTATTTTTTTGGGGGTGCGCCCTATAACCCGGTGCGCCCTATAATACGGTAACGTTAATAATTCATTAGTTATATTGTGTGAGTATGATTGTATTCCCGAAGCATATGTACCTATGGAAATAGCCATATCCGGCTAGCAAGCCATCTTAGGTCATAAAATGATATATGAGCTGAAATAGCTTTCGTCTGGAGAGATGTCCTGGCTGTTTTGCTGCATTCTGTCTTGAAATATATAGTATGGCTCTCTCAAGAAAAAAAACAAAAAATGCTATCATGGCTCTTTGGGCAACACATGCTCCCAACCCCTACTATAAAGCATGTGTGGAAAAAAAAATGAAAAGGAGCTATGCACAAACCATCAACATCAAACTTCAGGGAACAGACAAGAACTTTTTGGACTGAATGTAAAGTGTTATGTTTGGGTTAAGAGCAACACTGCACAACACCCTGAAAACACGATCCCCACTGTCAAACATGGTGGTTGCAGCATCATAATTTCGGGTTGCTTTTCTTCAGCAGGGACTCGGAAGATCGTTAGTTTATGGGACGATGGATGGAGCCAAATACAGGGCTATTTTGGCAGAAATTCTGTTGGAGTCTGCAAGAGACCTACAAATGGGGCAGGACGACTACCCTAAACATCAAAATCTACAATGGATCTGCTTAGAACTACCAATATAAAAGTTTTGAATTGCCAGGCCAAAGTCCAGACCTAAATACTATAGAGCATTTGTGGAAACATCTGAGAAATGCTGTGCACAAACATGAGCTAAATTGTAAAGAAGAATGGGAAAATCTCAAGATGCTCATCACTGTTAGAGACATACCCAAAAAGACTTGTGGCTGTGATCGCAGCAAAAGGAAGTTCTACAAAGTATTAACACAAAGGGGGGCACTATTTTTGCAACGCCTACTACTCGTAAATATAGTGTAGAATATTGAATAAATTTGATATATTTTTATGATTGTGTCTCACTTTAATGATTTGCCAATTGCTCTCACCTGCGCTCACTTGTTTAGTCCCAGCTGCTGCTCTTTTCCTGTTTGGTTCCCTTCCCATTCAAACACATCTTTCTCGTTCGCTCTTTGTCGGTCTGTGTGCGAACCTCAGCTCATGCAAGGCAAGCACTTTGCCCTGGGCCGCGTTTTGATCCTGACCTGTTTCCTGTATTGATCCCCGATCCAAGCTCCGTTTTCCTGTCCTGGCTACCCGTATCCTGATTCTGTTTCCTGTATCACTCCCCGATCCAAGCTTAGATCTCCTCTCCCGGCTACCCGAATACTGATTCTGTTTCCTGTATCCATCCCTGATTCAAGCTTTGTTCTCCTGTCCGGCTACCTGTATCCTGATTCTTTTTCCTATATCGATCCCCTATCCAAGCTCCGTTCTCCCGTCCCAGCTACCCAAATTAAAGGATTATATACATTTGACTATAAAGGATATTATACGATTGACTACAAGTTACACATATTCAGTTTGATGCAATAAAGATATTCACTGACTGTGCTTTAGTTCAATGTACAATAAAAGGTCAGGGCAGGCTTTGTGAAATGCATCATGTTTTGTCTAGGACTTTTGATAACAGGACGCGTGAGTGTGCTGACGCAGAATGATCCAGACATCAAGGCTTTGTGGTGTGGGATTGTTGAGCGCAAATAACGGCTTGGCACGCCCATGGGAGGAGCCGAGACGCCATCTTGAGGGGTAAAGTTAACCAATGACAGAAAGCTAAAGTTAGCTGCAGACACATAGACAATTGGGGAATAGTGGGATGTCTTTGATTTGTTTGTTCAAATGCATACATGATCCCAGACAACTCGGATGGGGGTCGTCTCCTGTTGGTATACTGTTAGGAATAATTAATATCTGCCTCCGTGTGGAAATGCCTGCTCCTGGTCATTTTCTCTCAAGAAACGAGCGCGCATAACTGTTGGATGAATGTAGGTCGTGTTTGGTTAATGGAGTCAGATAACTAATTCGAACAATTTGGTAAACGGTACATTTTGATAGGTAAATGCCAACAGTATCCTGATACTGTTTCCTGTCTCGATCCCCGATTAAGGCTACGTTCTCCCGTCCCGGCTCCCCGTATCCTGAATCTGTTTCCTGTATCTATCCCCGATCCCTGACTTCCCGCTCGTCCCAGCAACCCGACTGGTTCCAATCTCCGACTACACTCCGTTCTCCCGCCCCAGCTGCCCGACTAGTTCCGATATCCGACCACGCTTCGTTTGCAAGGGCTTCCTGCTCCTACTGGACTTTGAGCACCAGATCGCTGTCTTTTTTCTCTCGCCCTGAATTCCCCGATAAAGCCCTGTGTGAAACGTTACGCGTTTGGGTTCTCTTCTTGTTTCGGTAGTTGATTCTTAGAAAAAATTATGGGCATATTATTTTTTATCCAGAATTTTTAAGCTTTAATTAAGATAATATGTCCAAAAGTTCTTGGATGTGTATATTAGCACGAAAATGTTATGTTTCACCGACTTCCCCTTCTATAAAACCAAACGTATGTTTCCCATGCAGTGTCAGCACATGTTTTGCATTTCTGCCTCTTTTTCATCAAGCGGACTTCGGAGAGGAAGACGCTTTCAAGGCAGAATGTAAACAAACTCTTCACGGAACGAAGCGCCAGATTTTGTTTCTTCCCCGGCTTGAATAAAAACATATTAGTGTCAACAGAGGAAACTGAGGCAACACGTTACTGTTACCTGCCACGGAAGATCTCTCGGTTCTCACTGAGCCGTGCAAACCTTATCTGCAAATCGCAATGCGAACCAAACGGTTATGCTAATGTGCCGGTGTTTACACAATAGTAAGAAAAAAATGGCGGTTATGAATCATTCATTTTTTTGACAGACATGAGGTTAAAGCAGGGATCTCAAACTCTAAGCCCGAGGGACTATCGCGGATGACTGGGTGATAGTTTGAGGTTTCCGCCCTAATATGAAAGATTGAAGGGACAGTGTTTTAAAAAATAGAAATATTAATTGAGAAAATAAGCAATAATACACAAACTATGACATAAAAGTGGATTTATTTTTTTAAATACGTATGGAGACATTTTTATTTATTTTACATAACTATGGGCCTGTTTTTATTCCTTTTTTATCTTTTCATGTTCTATTCTTTTTTTTCTCTTATTTTTTCTCTTTTTTATTTTATCTGATGCTATAAACATGCCAATATTTATTATTTATCTTTTTTTTTGTTTTGTTTTTTAATTTTTATACTTTTGCACATTTTCACCTCTTTGATTTGCTTTAAAGTATCTATCTATCTATCTATCTATCTAATTTCACTGTAAGAAGAAGCCATTACATTTAATTATATTTCTATAATGACAATAAAAAATGACATTATTTTTTTAATTTGTCTTTTTATTTTTTCTGACTTTTTATCCATCTTTCTCTACCTTTTCTGGCATTATTTTTTATTTTATTTTTTATTATATTCTCTTTTTCAGCTTTTTGTTTTTTATTGCTTCTCTTCTTTCTGTATCTCTTTTTCTCTTTTTCTTTACACTCTCCCTTCTCTTATTTTCTTTAATTTTCTTTTTTTGTATTTAATTGTTTTCCTTTCTCTTTTCCCTGCTGTCTTTTTCCCCTTTTTTCGTTTTCTTTCTTTTTTTTTGCTTAGTTCATGTCCATTTATTTTCCTTTTATTTTTTGCCTTTTATTGCATTTTGTTGTTTTTTCCTCTATTTTCTTGCTTATTTTTGTTTTATATTTTATTATATTCTTTCGTGTGTATGTTTTTCCATTTTCTTTTTATTGTTATGCTTATTTTCTTTTTTCTTTCTACCCCCTTTTCCTTCGCCCTTCCCTTTTTTGTATTTAATTTCTACTTTCTTCCCTTCTTTTTTCCCTTCTTCATTCTCTTTTCTTTCTTTTTTTTTATCATTTTTGCTTCTTTACAACTGGCTGGACACAAAAATGAAAAGAACAACGGGGCAGTTTCGTCACTTTGAGATTCCGTAGTTTGTATTCTTCCTTGTACTTTTATCACTCGTTTTTGGTTGCAAGGCACAATAACGCGGCATGTAGAGTTCAAATAATACACACTGTCCCTTCAAAAAAGCTTCAGATACTAGTGTTAATTCATTTATTTTTGATTCATTGGGTTCTTTGAATCACAGTTTGTACTTATTTTGAGTAGAATTATTTTTAAAAATAAATCTGAGAATGGTGAGTAATATTCATTATTTTTTCGTGTGTGCGTGGAAAACTTGATTTGGCCCAACTTCACCCAGACCCTAATGTTTGTTGCCCCCATGAAAATTGTTGAGACCCCAATTTTAAAGAGGTTTTTCCTACCATGTAGAGATTCTGATTAACGTGCAAACTCGTGTTGTAGTAGCAACCTTGGTGTTCAATAGGCTCACTGGACATCATCCACTCTTGCTGGCCTTTGTCGTTTTTCCAACCGAGAGACGGGCCCCCAAGATGGCTGTGAAGGGCCACACTGACACTGTAGAGGCCCCTGGGAAGTTTGTCTCTGGTGGCGCTTAGACAACGGACACACACCTCCACGGGCTGAGGGGTTGTATCCTGGTGCATCTACAACAGCAACAACAATGACAAGTGAATAAAAGTTGATGTAACAGTTGCCAATTGGCCCCACCCGTCTGGTGCCAGCTGAATGATTGGCTTCCTTCCTATTTAAGCTCAGTGCTCCCACTCACCTTTTGTCAGTCCGTCTACGAACCTCTGCACCCGCAAGACATGTGTTTTGACTCTGTCGGGTTTCCTGCTTGTGTTTCCTGTCCAGTATTGTTCCCGTTTATCTTGTCCTGTTTAATGTAGATCTCCATGTTTCTGGTATCGTTCCCGTACGTTTTGTCCTGTTTGATATCGATCTCCAGTGTCTGGTATCGTTCCCGTCTATTTTTTCCTGTTTGATATCGATCTCCAGTGTCTGGTATCATTCCCGTCCATCTTGTCCTACTTGTTATTGGACTCCAATCTCCAGTGTCTGATCTCAATTCTGTCTATCCCGTCCTGTCCGGTATCGACCCCATCTGTCCGGTATCTGCTCGTGTAATTGGTATTGATCTCTTCGGCCTCTGGCTTCCTGTTGTTCCATGCATGACAGCCCCATTTCCCGTAAAATAAAACTTGTGTGTGAAACATTACGCATATGGGTCCTCCTGTTCCGGTTCTTGACAGTTAAGGTACAAAATATTGTTTAATGAAGTATAAATTGTTGATACTTTAAGTCAGAGGTTTCCAACCAAATAAAGAAACAATAGAATTCCATCATAATTACTTTCCTGGAACGCAATTACTTATCTCAGTAATTAACACTGTATAACTCAACTGTCGTTTCAACACGGTGCGTCACTCTGCTACTTATTAGAAGCAGATCACGACTTACTAGGTTTCTCTGATTGCTAACTTTTCCTCCTTTCATCACAATTTAGCATATAACCCTCAATCAATTTATAATAACCTACAAAGGATAACTAAAGACAGTTACGGTGTTGATGTCTCATGCACAGATTATGAGAGGGACTGAATCTCTCCTCATGGAGATATTCTCCCTACCTTTTATAGTCAAAACTAAGCCATAGTTAAAGCTATCAAATAAAATACTGAAATCAGGGTGTGTTTTTTTCTATTTCTTTGTGTGAGGGAGGTGTATGGCTAATACATAAACAACGAAATCAATGGGCAAAAGTGAGCACATGATTTACGATGAGAGTGTGCGGAATTTTGTTCTTTTTAATTGTAAAATCATTTTTGCTATACACAACACCTGAAGTAAAGAAGGAAAATGTCTTGGTCAGTACCTGGTAATGGAGAGGGAAGTATGCGAGTGGTGTGAAGCCCAGAGACAAAATGGATATGCAGCGTCTCGGCTAAATGTTCTATGCAAGCTGTCAAGATTAGACTCAAAATAGGAAGGCTTCACCGCTCTCACTAGTTAATGTGCCGGTTTTCTTTTATTTATTTTATTATGTTGCTGTTTTTTAGCAGTTTTAGAAGGTCGAATTCAGTACAATTATTTTCAGAGTAACGCGCTACTTCAGGGCGTCTGTAATTTAAGGGGTAATGGAGTTACTTTTTAAACGAAGTAACTCGGGGTGGCTCTGAGTGGTTAGCGCGTCTGCTGCACAGTTTTGTGGTCATGGGTTCAAATACAGCTACCAGCTTTTTTTGAGGAGTTTGCATGTTCTCCCTGTGCTTACGTGGGTTTCCTCTGGGTATTTCGTTTTCGTCCCATGTTCCAAAAACCTGCATGTGTGGTTATTTGCCCGGTCGGAATTGTCCCTAGGTGCTAATGAGCGATTATGTTGTCCATCTATGTGCCCTGCGACTGGCTGGCAACCAGTTCAGGGTGTCCCCTGCCCACTGCCTGGAGATAGCTGGGAGGGTGTCCAGCACCCCCGTGACCCTACAGAAGATAAGCGGTGCAGATAATGGATGGATGGATGAAGTAACGAGTAACCGTAAATAATTACTGTTTTTCAGTAGCACTGGTCTTTCGGAGATATCGTCAATATCAGTCTTTTGATGAGGAAGGCCAGTTGAAGTTGAAAGGTGAAGGGGGCCAATTTTTTATATTACCGTATTTTTCGCTCTATAAGGCGCACCTAAAAGCCTTTATTTTTTTTCAAAAGCTGACCATGCGCCTTATAATACAGTGCGCCTTATATATGGATCAATATTAAGTCGCAAAGTCTTGCAACTAAGGCAAGCAGCCGCAGTCTAGATTTTCCCCCGAAGGTGAAGTAGTCCGCGGTGTATGCTGGGATTTATATACCGGCGTTTCATTTCCTAACCAAAGTGTCAATCATCATTTGAATCAGTCACTATTGGCTAAAGTTATTCGGAGGTAAAGGGGGCGGATCCTTTTTATCATTTACAGGCTCGCATAGGCTAAAGGGGCAAAACAAAGCCTGCAATTGGCCGAAAAATCACACGTTGGGTTGCACTATGGCATAGAGAAAACATGTTTTACTATTCTGTATTTGTAAATATTTTACTCTCCTGGATTGACTACACTCACGGTTGTAAGAAGACCATGGTTACGTATCATTATTGAACGTGATGGCTGCAAGAGAACTTAGGTGAGCTATGCGCCTTTATATTTTCCCGGTATCTTGTTTTAGAACGATCTTGATGTTTCTGTGATTAGTCTATTTACAAACTGAATTCAATTCAAAGTGTTTATTGTCATATGCACAGTAAAGAACCACGTTTCCCTGCACAATTAAATTCTTACTTTGCTGTCCACACAGTTGCCAGTAAAAAATAAAATGGAAACTAAGAAATGTTTGGCATTTCTTGAATCCCAAGACTTTACCCTTCCGAATGATATTTGGAACGATGCATTTGAGTGATCGGTGACATCGTACAGACACTGTTTCCGTTCATGTCTGAGACACGTATTTGCTTCTTTGCAAGCTTTGGGAATGTTAAGGGGGTAATAAGTTTGACTGAACTATCTGACTGTTTTGTCGACGTTCCCATTGTAGCGCCTTATAATCTGGTGCGCCTTATGTATGGAAAATATAGGACCAAAAAATTATTTTTTGGGGGTGCACCCTATAACCCAGTGCGCCTTATAGTGCGGAAAATACGGTAGACATTTTTTTTTTTAAGTTCCGAAATGCTACACTACTCCTACAGATGAGATCAAAGGCTCCACTGAGAGATCAGGCACACTTGAACTGGCAAACTGCCGAACATTCGCCGACATTTCTCCGCTCTCTTTGACTGATGGCATAAAATGCACTCTTAATAGAGACAGGAAACGCCACATACAAAAACTTCCTTTCTTTCAAAGTGCGGGCTAATATTAAGAGATTAACACTCCATGTTAATTATTTTCATTTTAATTAGTAAATCTTAATTAACAATGAACATTTTACCCCTTAAAAAAATTTGGCTTCCGAAGGAAAAGAAGGGGGGGAGGTGAAGAAAGGAGAGAATAAATATGACAATCTTTTCGGGACCTCCGGGCAGGATTACCGATGCAGGCTGCCATAGTTATTAAACACGTTCTAAATTAAATGCCTCCATGAATTTCGCACAGAAATACATTTTCATAGTTTTGCATGCCAAATGTGGCATTTCATATTTCAGATTCATCCCGCCGCCGTCATTTTTCGAGAAATGTCATCTAAACAAAGATTTTTGTCATTTACCAATGGAAATTACTATGCGAGGCAGGTCGGGGCCATCTCTTCTCCCTCTTCTGCCTGCGCCGGTTGTTTCAAGTCAGCAAGCCATAAAAAATCTTTATCTCGGTGAAACACAGCAATTTGGGAGATAATCGAATGGTGACTGGGGGGCACAAACGCCAGTCTGAGGAATTATACCACAATCTCTCCTGCATTTACAACCTTCCTCAAAGCCAGTTGTCACCCTGGAAGGAAAGCCCCTGACTGAAGATTCATTACATCTTTAAGCCAACTCGGTGGCATGGCAGCTTCATCCTCGCATGCGACACAAGGGTTCACTCCTCCCACAGTTGCTGATGATCCTCACCAAAACCCCTTCCTCGTTTTCCTTTTTATCAGCCTTCTCCTGAAATGGAAAGGATCATACTGCATGGTGGGCAGAAGGGGAGATCATTTCCTTACCTATTTCTTCTTCTACATTTAATGGAAGAGGGGGATACCTGCAGTTTTCAGTGCCTAGCTAGTAGTGTTCCAGTGGGGTCGTCACAGTGATGTGCGGCCATTTATTCCATATACTGCCATCTACATACACAAACCATGTACCGTAATTTCTATGTCAAGTCAAGTCATGTTTATTTGCATAGCCCTTAATCACAGAGTCTCAAAGGCCTGCACAGACCACAGATTATTACAAACCACAGACTATGATTACACCATCCCCTGATCTAAATCCTACATGAGGGCAAGGAAAAACTCAAAAACCTCAACATGAAGAAAATGAAAAAAGCTTGAGAAGGGACCACACATGGGGTCATCCCCCTTCCAGGATGACCAGGCTGAAACAGATGTTGCAAAAACAAATAATACACAGATATTGTCAACATAAAATATAGGCTATTCATATGCTATGGAATAGAAGTGTGTTTTAGGCTTGGACTTCAACACTTCCACTAAGGTTGCTGATCGAATCTCAGGGGCAAGAGCATTCCATAGAACCGGGGACCGAATGGAGGAGGCTCTCGGACCTTCAGATCTCTTCTTGGATCTTGGGATCACTAGTAGACCAGCATTTTCAGAGCGAAGGCTCGGGACCGGAACATAGGGGGAAATTGAATCTGAAAGATATGAGGGAGCAAGTACATGCATGATTTTGTATAATACCAACCAAACCTTAAAATCACATCTTAACAGGGACCCAATCCAGGTTACCTAAAATTGGGGTAATGTGATCAAATTTCTTGTCTTAGTTAAAAGCCTTGAAGCAGCATTTTGTACCAGCTGAAGGCTCTTGATTTGGGACTTTGGGAGACCGGAGAGTAGTGCATTACAGTAATCGAGACAAGAGGTAACAAACGGGTGAATTATGATCTCCGCATCTGACTGAGACAGCATAGGGAAAATTTGAGCAAGATGGAAAAAAGCTGTTCTGGTAGTATTCTTAACGTGTGTTTGAAAGGACAAATTTGGGTCATATATGACACCTACATTTTTGACTGAGTCACTCTGGGTGACATTACATTTGTCAATGTTCAGAGCAGTTTTTGAGAACAAGTCATTTACGGCACACTTAAAAACCCATAATTGGCCAGAAATTTGAAAAAGTGCCTTATAAACCAGCCCTATATACCCAAACATACTGTGGATACATTTGTAAATGCAAATGTAATTGGTCTGCATGTACATAGCGCTTTTCAAGTCAATGAAGACCTCCTAAAGCGCTTTATAATGTGTTTTGCATTTACCCATTCACACACACTGACACACCAATAGCAGCAATGCAAGGTATTTTTACCTGTTTATTGAGGGAATTAAGGATTCCGTGTCTTGCCCAAGGACACTTCGACATATAACACAGAGGAGCCAGGAATCGAACTTGCAAACGAGCACTTTACCTACTGAGCTACTGCCGCCTTTGCAAATGCATAATTACAATTGATAATACATATGGTAACTTGTCTGCCTTTGAGAAACATATATAGTGGCCCTCTTGTGGAAAACATGTCAACTGTTGTATGTGAAACCAGATGGAATAATGTTGTAATGTCTCACTGCCTGTCCTTGTGATGAAAAGTGTGCTTCTGTGTTATGCTCCTGTTTGTCACAAGGATTCTTGACAAAAGTAGGGGTCACCATTTTGATGAATTAAAACACTGCAAAAAGTACTACAAAAAAGGTAGTTAAGTGAGTAAAACAGTTATCTTTTTATGATTGTATTGCTATTTCTGTCATGATCACTGATGTGACTCAGCTGTGCCTGCTCATATGGCGCCACCCGCCGCGGGTTCTGATTGGCTCCCTGTCACTATTTGAACTCAGTCCTGTCTATTCCCTGTTGTCAGTCCATCTGCGTTTCCATGATACAAGGCACGCCTTTTTTGATCCTGACTCTCACCTGTCCCGTTTCTGCTCCTGTTTATCTCCGGCTACGACCCGTTTTGATCCTGACAACATCTGCTCTCCCATCCCGACTTATGACCCGTTTTTGAACCACGTCTGCTCTCCCATTCTGGCTTACGACTCGCTTCCAACCCCGACCACGTTTTTGCTCTCCTGTCCTGGCTACCAACCCGTTTTTTCCGTCCCCGACGCCGCCATCGCTAGCCAAGGCAGATCAACTTCCGTCTTCGGATCACAAGCCGAGTACAAGAGCGAACACCGGATCGTGTGCGCAGCCCTTCCTCGTTCCTTAAATAAAACTTGTGGTGAACACGACGCAAGTGGGTCCTGTTTCTGTTCTGGTCTTAAGACTTTTAGCAGATATTTCTGTCTTTATAAAATTATTTCTCCTATTATTATCCTAAATAATGAAACAAATGTAATTTTAGGTTATTATTTTCTTTCTTTACAAAATACCCTTTTACAAGTTTTTGGTTGTTTAGAAATGTCCATATTTCTAAAGAAAAACATTTATTTTTAAAAGAAGATCACATGAAATATTCGGAAAGCACCCCCTACATTGTTAACATGATAAATGACTATTTTAGCTGCAATTGTCCATTTTTAATGGAACATCTACATAGGTATATAGAGACCCATTTCTAGCAACCAGCACTGCAGTGTTCTAATAGCACATTGTGTTGGATAATTCCGTTACAAGGCTAATGGATGACTAGAAAACCCTGGTGCAATGATTTTAGCACGGATGAAAATAATTTACCTGAGAAGATATTGATTGACCTACATCTGAGCTAGTCAAGTGAAGTGTCACCATGGCCAGAAAAAGAAAAGGTAAAAAAGTCTATTCTTTGAAAGTTAATTCCAAGCAGTAAATCGCCAATACACGTAAGATATCCTACAATGATGTGTACTACTCCCTTCAGAGTTTTTTTTTTTACCTGATATTGGGACACTGATGAAGAAGATTCTGGGGGTTGAGTCATCCGTCCAAATTTAGCCATTGCTTCCTGACCTTCTCCGGCCTCTCGGCGGGACAAGCTTTCAGGAGTGTCACGACTGCTACAAGCACAGAACAAATACAAAAACAACACGTTAACCCTGTTAGAAAGCTGCACTTTGGACTCTGGATTCTCCAACACAATCTAATAAGAAGACAACAAAACACATATTTTTTTTCCTTCCCTGGCTCCCTTTCTCAGACTTTCAATCTTATCAGAGTTAACGTAATAATCGTCTGCTTCGCAGCGTCTCCTCGCTACATCTCTTAATTCCTCAAAATAAAGCAATATCACAGGGGCCCCGGCCAGCCTGTGACTGGGGATAAGATGCGAGGAAAAAGAAAGGATAATTCGGCAAATAAACGCTCAGCATCAAAGGAGACGGTTCTTTCTTTCGCGTCCTTCTCCGTTTGCCTATCAAAAGTATTACATGTGCTTTCATCAGTTCACAACAAGGCACAATGCGCCTCCTAATGCAATTACTCAACCTCCATTAAATCAGAAACAGCGGAGACAAATGAATTACACATTTGTTACGAAAAAACACAAGTCAGCTCCGTGCCTTCAATGTTTTTTTTTCCCTTTCATGGGCACAACGAGAGGAATAATAAAATCATTTCTCATTCAATTCCAGGCAGATGTAGCCCTAGGTGATGCGTAGAAAGTCTCCCGTGTCTAATAGCCACCCACCATTGATATCGGAAGGAATTTACAGGGTTCAAAGCTGTCGAGAGGAGGTCTCCGCGCTAAACTCCGAAATACATTCATCTGACAGGGCTGGTGTCCAACTTTCACCCACCCGTAAACAAACTCAAGACAAGTGAAGATCCTAGTTTCTTGATTCGTTTATGTCGACTGTCATGCCAGCTTGTAATTACCGTATTTCACGGACTATGAGGCGCAACCCAAAACCTCAATTTGGCCAGAAATTTGAATGTACACCCTATTGGAAATGCAGAGAGTATTTGTGTGTGTCAGGACCAGAACGGAAACAGGACCCAATTGTGTTATGTTTCTCACAAGTTTAATTCAAGGAAAGAGGAAGGGCTGCACCCACGACCTGGTGTTCGCTAGCCGCGCGTAGCAAGTCCGTCTCGTATTGAGATCCTAACACGGAAGTGGGTCTTCCGTAGCGAGCGATGGTGGTGTCAAGGACGGTAAAACAGGTCGATAGCCGGGACAGGGGAGCAAAAAAGGGGTCGGGGTCAGAAACGGGTCGTAAGCCGGGACGGGAGAGCAGACGTGGTGAGGATCAAAAACGGGTCGTAAGTCGGGACGGGAGAGCAGACGTGGTCAAGTTCAAAAAGGGTAGTAGCCCGAGACAGAGGGAGCAAAAAACGGGACAGGTGGGAGTCAGGGTCGAAAAAGGCTTGCCTAGTATACACTGAGGTTCGCAGACGGACTTACAACAGGGGATTGACAGGACTGGGTTCAAATACTGGCAGGGAGCCAATCAGAACCCGCGGCAGTTGGCGCCAAAAGAGTGGGCACAGCTGAGTGACATCAGTAATCATGACAGTGTGTTACTACACAACGTATTTGTGCAATGATGTATCCTTCCATTTGATATCAATTAATTGGCTAATCCTGTTATTCGTCATCTGTATGATCACCACATACAAATGAAAAGGCATTAGATGTTATCTCACGATACCATTTTTTTACTCACGGTGCCAGAAATGAATGTTAGAGAATGGAGGAAACACAAAGTCTTTCAACAAAATACTATACCAGCTTGTTTGCTTACATATACATATTAAACAACATTGTTTTTGACACACAGGTGGGGAAGACACTGGTTAACTATTAAACCTATCGGAATGCAGATTAAAATGCACTATGCAAATCAGTACTTCTGGTACTGTGAGCAAAAATATTGTGATAATGAGTTTCATTTAAATGTATTTTTCTATGTCATCTGTATCACTAATGGTCTACTGCAGGGATTGGTAACCCAAAATGTAAAAAAAAAAGCCACAGTAAGCCAAAAAACACAATTAAAGGCTTTATATAAGTCTAATAATGAATGCAATACATACTGAATATACATACCATATTAATATTCCTTGCAGAATTATTAGTGTTTCTGTCGTGTTTTCTACCCAGCGATACCATATCATTTTCCGTTATCAATTTTGATAAAAGTGCCAGGGAGTTATTAGGGAGCGTAAAGAAATGCTTGTTGCTGATCACTGGTCTAGTGGTTAAATGTCTGCCCTTTCACCGCCGCGACCCGGGTTCCATTCCCTTTGAACATCTTGGTCGTTGACAGATTATCGACTGGTCAATCATTGGACTACTAATATATACCATAAGTATATAAAGTGTCATGATTACTGATATGCTTCACCCATGCCCGCTCCTTTGGCGCCAACTGCCTCGGACTCTGATTGGCTCCCTGTCCCTATCCAAACCCACTCCCATCCGTCCCCTTTTGTCAGTCTGTCTGCGAACCTCAGTTCACACGAGGCAAGCCTTCGCTCAATCTTTTTTTTGCTCCTGTCTGTCCTCCGGCTTCAACACGTTTTTGATCCTGATCATGTCTACTCTCCCGTCCCAGCTTTCGACCTTTTTTTTGTCTACTCTCCTTTCCTGGCTTACGACCCGCTTCCGACCCTAACCACGTTTTTGCTCTCCTGTCCCGGCTACTGACCCACTATTCCGTTCCCGACAGCCATCGCTCGCCACGGAAGTCCCACTTCCGCATTTAGAGCGACCCGCTCCCTGCTCCCAGCGATCACGGGATCGTGTGGGCAACACCTTCCTTTCTTCCAATAAAACTGAGAGAAACAAAACGCAAGTGGGTCCTGTCTCCGTTCTGGTCTTGACATAAAAACAAAAACACGGTAGCTCTTACTGTAGTCTCATTGTGTAGTTGTCCGATGTATGAAAACTATATTACAAAATACTATTTTAGGGGGTGGGCTTTAAAATCAGATGCGCCCAACAGTGCGCACAATACGGTACTTTAAAACAAAAAACACTCTAAGATGACCGCCCGCAGGGTGCTTACTACAAAACCTGACGTATGATCTCTAAATTGTACTGGATGCGCTAAGAATTGATCTGAGTTCGACGACATGGACAAAATTCCGTGGCCCGGAGCCATATTTTACCCACGATGCAATGCTCGGGAACGACTCACAAGATTGCATGCTTCCTCAAATGTCAGCGGGAATACAAATGCTTTTCACGCCAGTAATAATGACGTGACATTGAATGTTCTAATATGAAAATGGAATGGACTCACCAGTGGGTTTGCGTGTTCATTCTGGAT
Source organism: Urocampus carinirostris (assembly GCF_059441175.1). Lineage (NCBI taxonomy): Eukaryota > Metazoa > Chordata > Actinopteri > Syngnathiformes > Syngnathidae > Urocampus > Urocampus carinirostris. The sequence goes on from NC_142366.1 coordinate 17,359,078, forward strand.
TCTGTGTGTTCTGCTTCTTCACAATGACTTTTGGGATGCTGTTCCTATGAACATAAGAACTCGTTACAGATTTTTCAGACTCATACTCAATATTCAGTTGAGTAGTTGTCAATTCTAATTTGTTGCAAACATATATAAAAATAACTGACTTTATATCAGTTCCAACAAACTTGATGCTGAGTATATAGAATAGATATGTCTTGAAATCAACAGCATTGTCATTCTGTCACTTGTGCGAAAGGTTTTAGTCATGAGCAACAGTTTTGAGTGAATCAATCTCTCTTTGATTTCACGGTTTAGTACATTTTTAAATTGTCGGGTTTTAGAATAGTGAATTGATCATAATCATTTGGTTCATTGCCAAGTCTACCTCCCTTTGTCACTGTCAGGACCAGAACAGAAACAGAAGCCAATTGTGTTACGTTTCTCACAAGTTTTATTGGAGGAAAGAGAAAGGGCTGCACCCACGATCCGGTGTTCGCTGGACGCAGGAAGCAAGTCGCTCTTGTACTCGGATGGTGCTCCGAACACGGAAGTGGATCTTCCGTACCGAGCAATGGCGGTATCAGGGACAGAAAAACAGATCGGTGGCCGGGACTAGGAGAGCAAGGCGTGGTCGGGGTAAGAAACGAGTTGTAAGACAGAACGGGAGAGTAGATGTGGTCGGGGACAAAAAGAGGTCGTAAGCGGGACGGGAGAGCAGACATGGTCAGGATCAAAACGGGTCAAAGGCGGAGACAGAGGGAGCAAAAAACGGGACAGGTGGAAGTCAGGGTCGAAAAGGGCTTGCCTAGTGTTCACTGAGGTTCTCAGACGGACTGACCAAAGGGGACAGACAGGACTGGGTTCAAATACTGACAGGGAGCCAATCAGAACCCGTGGCAGTTGGCACAAAGTGAGCGGGTACAGCTGAGTCACATCAGTAATCATGACAGTCACGACTTTGGTGACGTCAGTTAAAAGGAGGAAGATGAGGAAGGTTTACCGTGCTTGCTACAAGCACGGTATGTTTTTCAACAGAGCTGTTTACTGTGTTAAGAGTGTGTTGCTAGTAGCGTTTTGCTACCCTTCGCAGGCACGGTTTTGGATGAAAGTTATACTATTATTATTATTAAAGCTTTGAAAACTCTCTCGGTGTACCGTCTTTCTTTGTAAATATGTGTAACCATATATAATATGTATTTGCAACTGTACATTTTTGTAATGTATTTATTTTAGAAACTTATTCTGATATGTTTTGTACTAGCAAATGAGAAAGAAGGGGCGGGGCAAACACGGGCTGACGGGAAGTGGAATTGGAATAAAGGTGAGACGTGTTTGTGGACGCGGCCGCCAATAGTGGATATATATTTTTCCCACCCTTACCTTTGGAAATATACACAGTTTTCCTTGGATTACTTTTAACGGGCACCCGGAATCTGCAGGTCTGCATTAAATCTTAAGTACCGGTATCATTTTCCATTCATTCTGCCGGCTGTGTTTTTTGGACTGTATCGGGTATGGGTTAATTTCGTGTTTGTATTGCGTTTTTTCAATGTGGGCGCATGCGGCTAATATACAGGTGCGGCTTGTGAATATACAAAATCGGTTTTCCTCCCGAAATGTGATGGGTGCGGCTTATAATCGGGTGCGCTCTATAGTCCGGAATTTACGGTATATAGCTTTACCTATGAGAACAATTCTGTTTGGGATGGCATTATTTCAACTTCAAGTGTCAAACAGAAACCTCAAAATGAAAAAAACTTAAAGTACAGTCAGATTTGCTTTGTCAACACAGGCCTTACTTTAACACTAGGATTGAAGGCACCCATCATCCTTCTCTTCATCCCTTTCCACTCGCTCATCTTCAACGGCAACTCCCGAGTGGCGTCCTACGAATTTACATGCACGTAAAAGAAGAGTTAAGCAGAAAAAAAAGCCAACTCTCCCACAAACAGCAACCAATCGATACCGGGCCAGACCCCGAAGACATGTTTTCGTTTCATGAGTACCGTTTTACATGCAGTCAGCACATTCATGCAACCCGTATAGTTGCTTTCATGGCGTCTGCTTTTTGAGCTTTTTTTCTATAGCAGAATAGCGAAGGAAGAAAAAGACAATTATTTTCTTTTGAAAAGATGTCAAATCTCTCGTGGATAAGGCAGTTTGAATGGACAAGTGGGTGTGAAAACAGTAGTGGGGTGCATAAATATCATGGGAGAATTAGATAACACTGATCTCAACACTGATATAACCGACTTCTTGGAGGATGACTCAACTTCTTTGACATGAAAGTGGCGGCGAGACATTGTCAGAGGTTTTTTTTTTCCCTTCTCGCAATTACACTCACTTTATATGTATTTATGACAATACTCCTACTTGTCTTTCAAGTGAGATTATGACTAAATATACATTGCATAGTTGTTCAGTCTGCATATGCGTGCATGTAAATGCAAAGGCTGTTTTTTTTTCCTTTTTTTCTCCAATCTACATATTTGAAGACAATGCAGATGATTTTCTGGCATTTTTGTGTTGGGAATGAATGTTAGGCTTGTTTTTTACGCTTGTTTATGCTAGCACAATGAAAAACAGTCATGGTGTAGTTTGATACAGGGGGTAACAAAAACACATAGCATTGAATTGAGTATCAATGAAGCAAATATGAATGACAATAAAACAGAAAACAGGAAGAGATTACATTGAATTATTTTCAAGAATGTTGTTCAAACGCTTCAGAAATCATTAAGAATACAGTAATCTGTATTAGTTTGACTTGTTCTGCCTGTTCAAGGAAATGCTTTATCCCAAACTGTCTTTATTTTCTTTAAATCTAATCCAAAACTGTTGTTTTTATTTTCAACTTCTCCGAGAATAATTAATCATGTAACATGTTAAAGTTAAGTCAAGTCATGTAATAAACAAACGAGGAAGCAACCACTTCCTAATAATGCTTCCTGTATCAAGCGATTGAGAGTGCGTTGGCAGCCCCCGATTGACCATGTCACTGGAAACATCGGACACTGACAAGGTTTTGCAAAGTTCTTGCATTGTCAATGCACAGGTTCACGGTTCTTGCAAAAAACATATAATTTTGAAAGCACAATGCCTTTGTGCAAAACAAAAAAAAACAAAACAAAAAAAAGCACCAAAGTGAAAGTTCTGCTTCAAATGCATCCTTTCACGCAGAGCCGTTTTTCCAGAACTTGTTTTGCATGTGTGATACCTCCAATATCCAAACAGATATTTTCATGAACACAAAGGGACTTTGCTTTCAAAATAACAATTGATTGCAAGAACCCTGAACTTATGCTTTTACGATGAACTTTGCATGACATGGTTAGCTCAGGAGGTAGAGCGCAGGTTCGATTCCCGGCTCCTCCGTGTTATATGTCGAAGTTTCCTTGGGCAAGACACTGAATCCCTAATGCCCCCGATAAGCAGGTTGGCGCCTTGTACGGCTGCACGGCCGCTATTGGTGTGTGAGTGTGTGTGAATGGGTAAGTGTTTTTACATTGTAAAGCGCTTTGAGAAGTCTTCGTTGACTTGAAAAGCGCTATATAAATGCAGACCATTTACCATTTACCATGATCACACTAGTTCAAGTGGAGGCTGCCCACACACTCTCAATCACTGGATACAGGAAGCAATATCCGGTGGGGGCTTCCTCGTTTGATGGACAAAGATCTAGTGAATGCAATTCCTGCCATCTATTGGTGATTAACCATAATAAAATACTTCCCAGAGGCTTGATACTTACTGATCAGCAGCGCCAAAGCCTTTAGATATATATATATACATGTTTTTTTAATAAAACACAAAAAAAAATGTTTTGTCATTGCTTCAGAAAACGTATCTATACACAACCCTGAATGAGGTAACGATGTTTTTGAAATATTAGCTCCCTTTCAGACTAATTTGAATTGTTTGTGTTAATTGAACAATACCCTAAGAGGGGTGTTTTACAAAATGTGTTAATCAATCGAAATAGATTTACACATATTGAATCGCACTACAATTAGTAAATATGTTGAATCATCGAGCTGCCGGAATTATAATGGCATGCCCCTGCCCTAATCCTCATGAGCTAAGAGTAAAAACCACCAAAGAGTACAAAGTACACATTTGGAGTTTTTTGGATGGTGTACTTTGGATCTCCATCTACTATTCTTCAGTGAGTGCTTTTTACTTGAGTGCGTCCAGGAGACATCACAACTAATGCAGGAAATGCAAACTTAAAATAGTTGAGGGGAAAAAAAGCGGGACGAAGAAGCGAGTAAATGGGTGAAGGAAAAAGGACCGAAAGTTAGACACAAAAACACTAACAGCAACAGATAAATGTACAGGCGCATGTTCTTTGTCCATTAGCCGGAGCCACGCATATGCAGCATAATGGACGTGGCTGATGTACTGGTGAATATGGGATGATGACACAGATATTTCTCTTTGTAGCTTCGTAGCTGACCTGCTGCAGTGAAAGGCTGCCAAGCGGAATCATGTCAGCTTGAACGCGCTCTCGCCGAGCATGGCGGGGGACCACCTCCTCGGACGTCTTGACTGCAAATCAACATTAAAAATCCTTTCATATCACATCTACTGCCCTGGCCACATATTATACAATCAGATGCTGTTGCTGTGGAGATGTCCTAAATTTGTTTCAAGACATATTTCTATGTATTTTATGCTGTTGTGTTTCAAAAGTTCGTCGCACCAGACATAATCCAGGTCTTGTTTGTAGGTGTGGTCGATATTGGTATTAATTTGATCCTAGTAAATGCAGCAGGGGTGATGCACTCCTTTTCTTTCCATGAACAGAATGAGGAGATCATTTCTCCCTCATGCCATGAGGCTCTTTAACTCCACCCTGGGGAGTAAAAGCCCACATTAAACCCCATATTACCCTATTTTTATTTCAGTGTGTATTTTTCGTAACACTATTTAAATGCTCTTTATTAACACGCTATATTGGGTATTTTTGTATTCTATACCTATTATTTGATACTGCTAGAAGTCTGAATTTCCCCACGGGGATGAATAAAGTATCCATCCATCCATCTATCTATCTATCTATCTATCTATCTATCTATCTATCTATCTATCTATCTATCTATCTATCTATCTATCTATCTATCTATCTATCTATCTATCTATCTATCTATCTATCTATCTATCTATCTATCTATCTATCTATCTATCTATCTATCTATCTATCTATCTATCTATCTATCTATCTATCTATCTATATATCTATCTATCTATCTATCTATCTATCTATCTATCTATCTATTTATCTATCTATCTATCTTTTAGCTCAAAGGCCACACGGTAGAAAATGGCCGGACTAGTGAGGTAATGGCACAAAAAGTGTGCGTTACATGAAGGGCTGGGTTTTTATTTGGAGGCTCGCGATTACATTTTGGTTCAGAGATGTGAAAAAGCAATTATTTAGGGACTTTTTTCCTCAATATTTTTTCTTTCACCAAGATTTAATCTTTTTTAGTGTAGCAAAACAATGAAATTAATTTCCATTATTATTCAACTGAAACTTGACTGTGACGGATATAATATACAAACATTTATTGTATTTGAATGAATGATTTCATGATTGAAAAGTTGTTCTGCTTCTTAATTGTATTTTTTATGAAAATGTAAAAATGAAGATGGGATCTTCACTTTTAGATATTGGCAAAAGTTTAAAGAAGATTTAGCTTCTTTAAACTTTTGCCAAAATTCCCAGGTGCGATTTTATATTGTATTTCATTTTTTTGTGTTGCGTTAAACAGCCATTACGTGACTTTCATTTGATTTAAAATACTATCAAGAAGGGTTTCCTCTTTATTCTCTGGTTTATTAACAGTAGTCAGTGAATACAACTACTGTGGATGCTTTGTGAGTGTTTCCTGGCGTTGACGACATTTTTAAAGCAAAAGTCCAAGAGGCGATGCTTCAAGCACTGAATGTTACCTGCCCGGATTGGAGGGCCAAAATAGGCCTGTTTGCGTCAATATGCAGCTCATTTTTTTCTTCTGCTTCTCTCAGCAGTCCATATAAAAAGATGTAGCAGGCTTGAACATTAGGCCCACGGGCCGAGTTTGACATATGAAAAATAAAGGGTAGTGTCCATCGATAGTGATCTTAAACTATTTACTTGCATTGACAGGATCATTAAATAATTGAATCCCTCTCCCTTTGAGTTTGTTTTTAATTATGATAGCCACACTAAAAAGTTTCAGGGATTTTCTAGGTCCAATCTTACCTGTATTTTGTGGACGTTAAAGAAATATTGTGGATTTCATTTTGTGTTTTATATTCATAGTTTACGTTGTCTATAAATGTTTTTTTTTTTTTTTTTATCATGGGTGCATATATTAAACAACATTAGTCATTTATAATTAGAGGGAAGATTGGGCCCAAAAAAATTAAACCTGACCCGACCCGAGTCACGGTTATATAAACCCGAACCCGCTTAAACGGATGAAACCCGAAATAAACCCGAAGCTTTAATTTGCTACCATAGTAAACATGAAGCTTTACTCCGACCGTGCGTTTGCAGCTTGGGATTTACTCCCTCAAATCACGTGTGCAGTGCAAGTGCAACACCTAAATGAACGTTTTGCTGCCTAAGTGCACATCCCGGCGACGTGCAGAGAAAGAAAGTGTAACTGAATAAACTGGCACTGAAAAGAATATAAAATTCTACAGATTACAAGCTGCAGATAGTGAAAGATTTGGCCTAATAGTAGAAATATTTTTTTTAAACGTGTAAGCTATTGGCAAGAAGCAGAGATGACGTTTGACGAGAAGGAGGTTGCAGGAGGAAACCGCGTGTCCTTTCCCTAAAAATGTCTTTGAATTTAGTGATTTTGAGTTAAACTGATAGTTTGGTAGTTTCTTTATCTAAATAATTACCTGAGTACAAGTAAGACCATGCTGTGCAGACGTTCCACAAAAAAAAGAAAAGAATAAATACAAAAATAACTGTGAGAGAAAAGTCCGACTTAATGATTGACATTTTAAGCCCAAATTCGGGCCGGGTGCAAGATCATACCTCTCCTCATAATGCTTAGTTGAAGCCAAGAAAAACATAAACTATATGTAATCAATGTTTTAATAAAATAAAATAGGGGGTGCATACATTTCACATGAGTGAGCATTTACTTTCGACTCTGCTCTCTTTGCCCATTACAGTCCTCGCAGCTGGTATTCCATCCTCTCCTGGGCGGCCAGCGCTTTGGCCAGTTTTGGTGTTGGCAAAGGCGCAGGCCTGGTAGCACTTGGAGCCTGAGGCAGCGCCATGGCAAGCACCGTGGAGCAGCACTGGATTACCCGCCTTCACCTCTAACACCTCCTCATCCCTGGAGGCGAGCACTGTACCTGCAGAGATACGCATCAGTGGGTATGCACACATCCTCGCACACAAATGAATCACGGCACGTAAACATTTCACAAATGGATTTGCATCCTGAAATGACCGAACTTTTAAACAGAACAAAACAACCATATGGGTCATAAACACCCATTTTTGTTTGAAGGTGTTAACCAAATTAGAAAGACAGGTGGCATGATTTATGCCGCCTCACAAGATTGTAAAAATAATTCACCTTTTGAACCTACCAGAAAAAAAATAAACAATATACAGTGTTTTCAGGACAATAGGTCGCACCTAAAAAACCCAAATTGACCATAAATTGCAAATTAAAATCTGCATTATAAAATGGTGCACAATGTATACCCAGAAATATGGTGGATACAATTGTAAATGCATAGTTACAATTAAAGATACTGCACTTGGTAACTGTTCTGCCTCTGAGAAACATATACTGTAGTGTTGAGTTGTCTTTGCGGCCCAGGTTAATTTTTGCTAGAATAAAAACGAAAGAAGAAGGGCAGAACTTTCATAGTAGCTCAGACGCAAACTTTTAAACGGTCATTGCAAATCTTCCATTGTTATTGCTTTGGATGATAATTGTCCGTAAGTATCAAATCTATTTATATTACTTGAATAAATATTTTAGTTTAGTTACCGTTGTGTATGAAGTTACATACTTTTGTTTAATTGTTGTTAAATTATACGGCTTACGGTAACGTTTCTGCCTTGAGATGTACACAGAGTGTGCCACAAAAATGAGTACGCCCATCGAATTTTGCAGATATGTCATCATAATTTGTAGTCAGTGTAATGGTGTATACCAGAGTACATTTATTCATCCCCTTAAAACATTCAAAATTAGCCATTAGTAGCTAAACATCTTGTGACAAAAGAGAGGACACCCTTAAGTGAAAGTTACTAAAGTTAAATATTTTGTGTGGCCACCATTATTTTGCAGAATCACCTTAACCCTCCTGGCTATTGATTTCAATAGAGTCTCACAAATTTCCACTGGAATGCTATTCCACTCTCCCATGACATCATGACTGAGCTGGGAGATATTCAAGATCTTATGCTTCTCCACCTTCGGCTTGAGGATTCCTCAAATATGGTTTCTTGGAGTTAGATCTGGAGACATGCTTGGCCAGTCCATCTCCTTTACCCTTAGCCCCTTTATAAAAGCTTTGGTCATCTTAGAAGTATTTTGGGGTCATTGTCTGGCAGAAACATTGCCCTGCAACCCAGTTTCTGTCATGGACCAGAACAAGCACTCGGATCCAATAGCGTCAGTTAAAGGATTTATTTGGTCAAGGTTCGGTGGAGCAGGCTTGGGACGTCGGCTATTGGTAGCTGAAAGCCTCTTGGGACGATATGGCAACTCCGTGGTGAAAACGCGTGACGAGTAACGTAGCAGGTAAGTCGGTGGCCGGGACGGAAGAGTAGATCGTAAACTTTTAACAGACAAGGGTCAGGCAACGAGAATCAGACTTGGAATACACAAAGGGATCGTGGTACCTTGAATGTTGGAGGCTCACTCAGGGAAACGAGGAGTACACTCGAACGTCCATCTCTGGACGCTGACAGCTTATGTAGAAAGCTTCCACCAATCAGGAAATCGCGTTCCAGCACACCAGCTGATTACCTCAGGTGGCTCCAGTTAGGTAATCACGACAGTTTCTTGAAGAAAGGGATGATTCTCTGCCAGTTTTTCATAGTACATGCTTTAGTTTTGTGTTTCCCTTAATGAAATGCAACTTCCCAATTTTCAGTTGCACTCATGCAGCCCCAAACCATGACATCCCCAATACCATGACATTAGGCACGACACAAAAGTGTTTGTAGTCCTCACCTGGTTGCCACACCACATGCTTTACATCATCAAATCCAGATAAATTCATTTTTTTCTAATCTTTCCAGTACGCCATGACCTTTGTTTACATACTTATTTTCTTTGTGTCAAAGTGATGTGTCTTCAGCATGCAGCGTGTTCTATTCAGCATTGCACTGAAGACTCTGTAGACATGTGAGGGCGTTTGTGGTTAACATGTTAATCATCTGCTGTGTGCACTATTGTATTGGTGGAACCAGATATCGTAATTTTAATTTATGGTTTATGAAATAAATGTTTTTAATTTTTATTTGTTAACTTATTTATCACACAATCCAAGCTCTTACTGTAATTTTAATTCCATGCACCGTATAGCTCAGTGCGCCTTAAACATACCTGTCAACCTCCACGGCTCCATGCCCGTACAAACTGTCGTATTTTCCCTTACAAGATACAAAATAATCTTACACATTTTTTTTTCTTTTCAGAATGATGCATGATGGGAAATCCCCAGGCGGCAGACACATGCACACAGTAGCATCAAACCGTTTGCTTCATTTGCAACGGAAAAAACGATACCGAGATAGATGCTTCCGTAGCGAACTCGTTAGATTTGATTGATTTGGCGTTTCGTGATAGTCGGTGTACACCGGATGGTACCCATCATTGACAAATTTGCGTTTCTCCATACAGATTTGCACTATGATGACTATTTTTGCATCAAATGTACAATTGCACAAACCCTTACGATACCAAACTGTATGTAACATCCTACATGTCAGCATTTCTTGTGTAAATATTGTGTAAATTATAACTATAACTTTATCCTCCTTGTTTTATAATCTTATCTTCTCTGTTACTCTATCTTCTTGGCTTTTTTACCTCACTGTGAAAGTGTGAAACTGGAGTGTCATGCCCAATTTCGTTGTCACAATATGTTAACCCATTTTGTAACAATGACAATAAAGGTATATTCTATTCTATTCTCTTGTATGTCGTACACGTCTTAAAATGCATAATACACATATTTCGTACTGTAAAAACGTACAGGTTGACAGGTATGCTTAAATTAAAAATATATATCAAGAGGCCATTTTTTGGGCATTGCGCCTTATAAACTGGTGTGCCTCATAGCGCTTAAAGTCGTTGCTTGCACATACTTACTGCTTATTTGAGACGTTACTATCTACAATCGATCCATGAGCTTATTCTCTCAATCGGTCAGTATAAACTGACATGGATTCCGCCATTCTGCCTCAAAAATGCTTGCGCAGCTAGACTACGTCACATCTTCGCAACATTGCTTAAATTCGTCCTATACTGTCTCAGTCGGATGCGGAGATTATAATTCAAGCGTTTGTAACCTCCCGTCTTGATCACTGTAATGCACTACTCTCCGGTCTCCCAAAGTCCAGAATCAAGAGTCTTCAGCTGGTACAAAATGCTGCTGCGAGGCTTTTAACTAGGACAAAAAAGTCCGATCACATCACACCGATTTTTGCCAACCTGCATTGGCTCCCTGTTAGCCTAAGATGTGATTTCAAGGTTACCTTAGTATTATACAAAATCATACATGGACTTGCTCCCTCATATCTTTCAGATCTGATTTCCCCCTATGTTCCGGTCTGAAGCCTTCGTTCTGAGAGTGCCGGTCTTCTGGTGATCCCAAGAGCCAAGAAGTGTTCCGCTGGTTCGAGAGCGTTTTCCCCCTGAGATCCGATCTGCAACCTCAGTGGAAATGTTTTTATCTAAGCTTAAAACACACTTCTACTCCATAGCATATGAATAACCGATACTTTTCGTTGACAATATCTCTGTATTATTTGTGATTGCAACATCCTTTGCTGTCTGGTAATCCTGAAAGGAGGATGCCATATGTGCGGTCCCTTCTCAAGGTTTCTTCATTTTCCTCATGTTGAGGTTTTTGAGTTTGTCCTTGTCCTCATGTTGGTTCCAGATCAGGGGATGGTGTAATAATAGTCTGAAAAATAGTCTGTGTAATAACCTGCGCAGACCTTTGAGACTCTTTGTGATTAAGGGCTATACAAATAAAAATGACTTGACTTGACCTGACTTGTTTACAAACAGGGATAGGACTCCGGTAGTGACAGACTGCAAAAAGCAACGACAAAAGCAAAGAAAGCCGAAAGCTTGAAAAAATATTGGGAACAACGCCGACACACGCCGCTCCACGTGTGCGACCACATGGAAAATGTGCGGCCTAGACTAGTGGGAGGCATCCACATAACCGAATAAGTCCAGTAACCATCTCTCTCGCTCTCTCCTTGCCTGCTTATATTTCACGCAGTAACTGTTAATCCCAGATCCCCTTTACTTTTTTTTCTCCCTGTGGGATTTCATGAACATTTCATAACAATGGAAACGGAGCTGCTAATCTCTGCGCTACAGCTAAATCCGAGACAAAGGCGAATAATAAGAGGCGGTTAAATTCCACCGTGTTGAAGCGGGCCTAAACCTATCACTGGTGCACGGGAATTACAAGGGAGACGCGCGTCGTGTCGACAATATCCGGCGCAAGTGTCTTCCGTGAAAACAATAGCTAGCTTAAAGCGCCTCAACATGGCCCTGGCCTTCTGCGCTTTTAACCGTTGTCTTGTGTTTGGATTGCCACCGACCAGTTTTGGATTTTAAACGCATACAAAAACACATGAATGTAAAAATGAAAAAACAGTGCTAATGCCAGGCTAGCCATTAACGGCAGGCTAGCCATTACCGGCAGGGTAGCCATTAACACAAATCCAGCCAGGAATAAACCAAGAGTCAGAAATGTTTATTTTCACAAAATAAAGTTAAAAAAACATCACTGCATTATAAAATGCCTTAATTCAGACCTGGGCACTCCTGTACTCGAATGCCACATTTCCTGCATGTTTTTTGGAGTTTCTCTTCTTCAGCTAATACAAATGATGGCAGGAATTTGTTAAAGGTGATGTATCTATTGCTCACACCGTCCTCTGGCTGAAATCAGGGTTTACAGCTCCTTTTGTTGCGCGTGCAAATATGTGTAATTCTTAGAAGCACTTCAATAAACTATTCCTTTTTTTTCCTGTTTTGAGGGGATTTGAGTTAGCATTTGGACTATATTTGACACATATTCTTACTTTCACCATTTTCATCCTGGAATTAAAAAAAAAAAAAAACACATGCATGATATCACTTTGTCCTCCTAAATAATCGCTCTGTTCCCTCCAGCGTAATGCGCTTCATGGTCGGAACACTGATGATAAAAGTAAGATTAAAGCAGATAGGCGCAGTGGAAAAAAGAATATGTATAAAGGCTCTTTGAACTCAGTTGGGCATTGTTAACACATACTAAATAGAGAAAACAGACTACACATTCAAGCTCAAATTTTGTGTTGAAGAAGATACATTCCCAAAATCATGCAGGACATGTGGCACTCTAGGACCTGTCATGATTACCGATTTGGATCACCTGTGTCTGCTCATTTGGCGCCAGTCAGGTTGTCAGTCCGTCTGCAAACCACTGCTGTTACAAGGCAAGCCTTTTTGACCCTGACTCCCGCCTGTACCGTTTTTGCACCCGTTTTTCCACCTGTCCGTTCCTGATCTCCCCGTTTGTCTCCGGCTATGACCTGTGTTTGATCCCGACCACGTCTGTTCTCCCGCCCCGGCTAACCACCCGTTTTTGAGCCCGACCACGTCTGCCCTCCCGTCTAGGCTTACAACCTGTTTTACCATCCCTGACACTCCTATCCCCCGCTACAGAAGATCCACTTCTATATTCGGATCACGATCCGATCGCGATAGCGACTTGCTTCCCGCGTCCAGCAAGCACCGGATCACAGGTGCTGCCCTTCATCCGTCTATTCAATAAACTTGGTTAACGCTATGCATTTGGGTCCTGATTCCGTTCTGGTCGTGACAAGACCAGAGGGGCCAGGTCTGCTCGAATTGAAGTTCTTACATTTGTATTTCTAGGAAACACTCACAAAGCATCCACTGTAGTTGTATTCACTGACTACCATTAATCAACCAGAGAAAATAAAAATTGGAGTATAAAACACAAGCTACAGGCAAAACTGAAAACCCCAGTGGACTGGAGTTATTATGCATCAACTGCAAGTATTATACATGAAAAGAAGTCATCAAAAGTGTCAATTTTGACTAATATGCATCTTAACACACTCTTGCATACACATGTACGTTTTTGAACACATAGACGTTTTTATTTCTTTGGGATAAAGAACCGTAGTTTCTGGACTACATAATTTGTGTGACTAAAACCCCAGTGACACATTTGTTAAATCATTCACTCATTATTATATCATAGTTTTACATGTTTATTACTGGTACTGTATTTCATTTTACTTGTTATTTCAAACTAAAAAAAAAAAAAGAAATCAATCTGAACAAAGGAAAAAGTAAAGAAAATAATACAATCACAAGGAAAAAGATAAAAAAAGGAAAAAGTGAAAAATAAATAAAAATAATGAAAAATATAAAGAAATCAACAGAAAAAAGAGAAAAATATCCAGACATGGCTGTAAGTTAGATTCTGTATTGTGTGCACCTTTTTCGAGTACAGGAAATAACTGTAGTGCTTCTTTCCGCCACTCCTGGCGTGTGGCGCTGTGGGAGGTCAGCCAGCATCCACCTCAAAGAAGAAATCCGCTTCACCTTCGTAGTTTGTGTGTAAACAATCTATACTGTATCTCCAGCGTGCTAAAACTTTTACATTGTTATTGTTTAATATCTCGTGCATCCATTCAATATGGTTGGTGTAAAGTATAAAGAAGAGGCGAGTCGTTCCTTTTGAAATGAAAGTGGAATAAGAAAGCTTGATGCGGTTGAGACAATGGTTGGATCGCAATTTTTCGGGCACCTTCTACCACGGAGGAAGAAGTAGCCTAACCTTTGAAGCTCATCTTCCAAAAGTAAGTTACCCTTCACTTTATGTATCTTTATAGAGCATATTATATTATAAAATGTTTATTTTTAGTACAAAACAATACAGGTTAATTATACAAGCCTTAAAGATACTTATATAAACCTTGAACATTTAAAATATAGCATTGAAGCAACGTACGAACAAATTGAAATTACAAACGATCGTAAGTAGGATAGCGTCTGTATAATTCACCATATTGTTGCTCCTATTCTAAAAAGTTTTAGTATTCTTTTGCAAGCATTGATTGTTTACTGTGTTACCCATCAGGCAATTGTTTTTTGTCAATAAATAACTCCATGTGTATGACATATGGTACGATTAAAAAGGGTTTTACATAAATAGTTGATGTTTATTTGAGCTTTTGGTTAAAGAATATAGCAAAGTAAAACTTGGTTCGAAGTTTAAATCAAGATAAATTCATAGGAAAATCCGATTGAAGCACACACCGGGTATGTCAATGAAGGTTTCCTCTTCATCCGACATCACAGCAGTTCTTTGCGCATGCATCCCTTGCCCTGCTGCTTTCATCGATGCTGCAAACACATAAGATTTAGAGCAAATTTAAAATAAATAGACCACTAACCCTGAGAAGTCTGGGCCAATCATGGCCCGTGGTCTGGATCAGGCCCGTATATGGATTTAATCCGGCCTGCAAGACAATACTGTGCGAATAACGTCCCATCATGACGTACGATGACCTACAGTTTTAAATCTATCCTCTGGATGTCACTAAAAGCAGTGTTACCCGGAAAGCAAACCCACTGTAGCTGTATTTGCGGACAGCCATTTATCAACCAGAGAACATTTGAGGAAACAAACCATTTAAAATCAGTCCTTCAAATGCCGATCATCAGTACAGGCTGCTGATCTGTTTTATGTTTGGTTCTCCTTCTAGATTCGTTCAAACTGAATTCTAAAGTGTTATTTTTATTTTGTGTTTTATAGTTTATTCATAGCACTGCAGAGTTGATATTTTTAAGTTGAATGATTATATTTGACACTTTTCTCACTTTCACCATTTTCATCCTGGAAAACAACAAAAAAAAAAGATTTGGGAGTATGTGTTGTTTGTTTTCAAATGTGTTCAGTGTGTGAGATTATGTAAGTTCCAACCGCTAAAAGTAACTTGCACAAAAAGGAAGTTTCCTGCTATAATGCTCGGCGATTTGGGGAGATTCCCTTGTACAGAAAAAAAGCCCATTCCCAAGAACCAGCAAACATGGTGTTGAATTTGAAACCATCCTCTTAATTGTTGTTGCGGAGCAATTCGGTCTCCAGTTGGTCGCGTCCTGCGGCCCAGGTCCTAAACTCAAGGCCGCAGTGCAGGCCTGCACGACCGCATCAAGCGCCCGCCAAGCGGGGCAAAAAGAGGCCGAACTATCGATCAGTTCCTCATTTTATGTCGACCAGAGATTTTTGACCAAATCATGCCTCTTTGGGCGTGGACTTACATACTGTATCTGATACTCACAGTATCGGGTCATTTAATTTGCTAAACTTGTTAGAAAGCCAAAGAAGGGAGAAATTATGTTCTGTACTTGAGAATGCCCCTCCAATCAACATACCTACGTACAGTGAGAACATTATTTTAGCAATGCATAGCCCTGGATGTTTTAATAACATTCAAAACTTCATGTTATCAGATTTCATTATGGTATATGGTGAATTGGTACGTTCGGGAACTGTCCAAAAGGGGACACAGTGTCATGAACCAGGACGGAATCTCGAACCCAATTGTGTTTATTTTAAAGGAATCTTTATTAGAGAGAGTGGTCGGAACTGGCTTTGGACGCCGGCGTTTGGCAGTCATCAGCCGCCTCTGACGCAATGGCAGTTCCGTGACAGGTAGGTGGAATCGGTACAGCTTAGCAGGCAGGTCGATGGCTAGGGCGGGAGAGCAGGTCAAAAACGTGGAACGGAAACAGGTCAAAAACAGAAGGCAGGCAGGAATCAAGCAAGAGTAGTCTTTGGTACTTAGTAACCTGGCAAAACACACAGGAATACAGAAGTACGGTCTGACGTACTCCTGTGAACGCTGACCGCTTAAGAGGAGAACGTCAGCCAATCAGAGAGCGCGCCAAACGATTGCCCCCAGGTGACTTCACTTTGGTCGTTCAATTTATTCCAATGTTTTGAGTTACTTGGAAGTCAATTTTGTGCTGGGCTCTTTTGCTCTATAGTATAAATAGATTGACGTTTCGGGGTTTTTCCTCATGTATTGTCAACGTATCGGATTTAAAACTTTTTCAAAATATACAAAAAATAAATACACCAATCAGCCATTTTTTGTCTCCGGCCCTATCCCGATGCATTTTTTTTCTATCGAATACAACCGACGATGCACTAAGTTTACCCACTTCTGCACCAGAGCGTGCATCAAACCTTCTAACTTCTCAGGCAATCCAAAAGTCACACATTAACATGCAAACTCGAAATATTAGCCGGGGCAAGGAGGGGTGATAATGGAGCGCACACAGTCGGGTAATGAAGTGGGAGCATTAACACGGCTGTCATAGCGTGATGAGATTTTGCTCGGGCAAATCCTGTGATATTACACGGCAGTGATATCCAAAAGATACAGGTGGAATGGCTTCTCCATTAATAGCCATGTTTCATTATAACATGCATATTTCTTGGTTCCCAGGAGCTCGCTTTTAATAGGGTTGCTTTGTAGTGGGGGCGCAGGGGCCATGGAAACCATTGACATTGGACGTGGGGGTAATGGAAGCGCAATGTGGAAAACTGACCAACGGTACGTGACCTTCTTCAATGACAGCGAAATCGGGGGAACCAATCTAGCGACGCTATCGTTCTTTGTATTTACCCCGTGCACCCTCACCCCACTTTAATGAACCGGGGAGAACTGTTATGACAGCGTACGGCGTACTTAATTCTAGCTCAACGGTGGGCAAACTACGGGTTGGGGACCACAGGTGGAACATCAGGCTTTTTAATCCCGCCTGCCGAACTGAAATGGTAAAAATACCATTTTAATATATTTATAATAAAATGTTGTTTTTTTTCAATGCCATCTTTGCCCCCATAGCCCCCTTGTGTGTCTACTTTAAAAATACTGCGACAGAAATCCCACAAAATACTACTAAACTGAATTTACTGCTCAAAGCAGGAGCCTAATATTTGATATATTTTTAATCATGAAAAAAAAAAATGCTACAGAAATGTTAAACGTATACTGCAGTAATACCATAAAACAAAATATTCCTACAGAAATATTACTGCAGAAATAGCACCACAGTAATACGACAAAAATACTTTGTCGGACTTACTACAAAACACTACCAAAATACCACAAACGAAATACAAAAAATATTAAAATTACAAATATATTGCCAGAATAATACAATAAAAACACCATGAGAGAGATACTAAACAATACCCTAGAAATACTACTGCAGATATACTACTAGTAAAATACTAAAAATTGTGAACCAACAACGAAAAGAGGCAACAACATTGAAGACAAACGGGAAGTCATTTTTTTTGTAGTATTACTGTAGTTGTATTATGCATTATATTTAAGTATTTCTGTAGTACGGTAGTATTTATTTAGTGTTTTAAAACTATGTCTGTTGTAAAATGTCCGTAGTATTACTGTACACGTATTACCTTAGTAGTATTTCTGCAGTATTGAAAGAGATTTTTTGTAGTATTTATTAAGTACAATTTCTGTACAAGTATTGATGTAGTGTTATTTAATATTTGTATCATAATATTTTGGTAGTAATACTGTGGTGGTATTTATACAGTATTAGTGTGCTGTACATTTTATGCAAAAACAATTTACTATAGCCTCAGATTTTGCATGTTTAAGAATTTGTGACTACCTTAAAACAGGGACCTAATATATGATTTAGCTTTAACTGTGAGTGTTTCAAAATAAAATAGATAAATCTAATCAATTAAAAATTAGATAATAATAATAACATGCATGCAAATAAGAGGAAAAAATAGATACTGGTAGACTTCTAGGGCTGGGCCCCTGGCCTTCTTTTTGCGGCTCCTGACTCTAAAAATGTTCTGTTCTAGCTAATCGACAAGGGGTCGAAATAATTTTGGGCGTTTTCATTTCCTGTGAAACAAAGAGAATGAAATGTTTGCGGGGTGTTTAAGGGGTGTGTGAGTGGGAAAGGGGGTGAACAGATTCAGGTTAGTGGTTTTTAGAAGCGCGTGAAGCGAAACGTTATGTTGGAAGAAGGGCAGACCCAAAGGCAGACTCGGAGATAAAGCTCAGACCTGAGTCAGGGAGCAGAACTGAGAAACAGAGAAAAAACAAAAGTCTTTTTTTCCTTCTTTTTTTTTTACCTGCGTGGCCCGAAGTGCTCTGGGGCCTAATTAGCATGCTGCAAAAGGTCACGGCAGGCAATCTCTTAAATACGACTGCCATATGTTCGCCGTGTTCAAAAAAGACTAATGAGAAAGTGGACCGGCTCAAAGGTACCTGAAATTTCAAAGACAATACCGTCGTCATGCAGAGGGATAAAAGTAGATCCGAAAGGAAAATAACCCGGACCTGAGTCTCATTGACTTCTTATTAGCCGTCACTGACCTATCAAGTCTGCTGCAGAGAGTTGCTGGGAATCCGACTGCTCTGTGGCACTTGCTTTTAAAGGTGAACCCCGCCGAGCGGTTTTCTTAAGCCCCAATCTTTTTGAGAATAGTTGCCGGCCTTAGTACTAGTTTTCCATAAATTCCTCAAGTTACAGAGGTAACAATTCGATCAGTGGTGAGCAATGTTCCCTCTAATTTTCCAGGCGTTCATACAAAGTCGGTGAGCAACGCTTGAAACAACAGTGAGCAACCATAATCCCAAGTGTGGCAAGATAATTAATTATCAAACATGTCCAAAACTTGACATCGAGTTACATTGTGCTGAGTTTCCGGCAATGCAAAATGATTTTTCTCTTTTGAATGAATTGACTCAGGTACTATTGCAAAGGTTGTAGGGCCTACAAACCTCGTTTGTTCTTACAATTCTTTCACAAGATATCCATTTATTTTTATTTCCTGATATATTTTTTCGCATAATATTAACATTTTGGGGACTTATTTACCGTATTTTCCGCACTATAAGGCGCACCTAAAAGTCTTAATTTTTTTCAAAAGCTGACCATGCGCCTTATAACACAGTGCGCCTTATATATGGCTCAATATTAAATTTGCAAGGTCTCGCAACTTACTCAACAGCCGTCGACTAGATTCTCCCCCGAGCGCGAAGTCGTCCGCGGTGTATGCTGGGATTTATATACCGGCGTTTCATTGGCTAACCAATGTGCCAATTATCATTTGAATCGATCACTATTGGCTAAAGTTATTCGGAGCCTCGGATTGGCTAGATGCCCAAAACAAACCCTCCAATCGGCCGAGTTTAACAATGGCGTAGCAAGTCCGCGGTGTATGCTGGGATTTAAATACCGGCGTTTCATTGGCTAACCAATGTGTCAATCATCATTTGAATCGATCACTATTGGCTGAAGTTATTCGGAGCCAAAACAAACCCTCCAATCGGCCGAGTTTAACAATGGCGTAGCAAGTCCGCGGTGTATGCTGGGATTTATATACCGGCGTTTCATTGGCTAACCAATGTGTGAATCATCATTTGAATCGATCACTATTGGCTGAAGTTATTCGGAGCCTCGGATTGGCTAGATGCCCAAAACAAACCCTCCAATCGGCCGAGTTTAACAATGGCGTAGCAAGTCCGCGGTGTATGCTGGGATTTATATACCGGCGTTTCATTGGCTAACCAATGTGTCAATCATCATTTGAATCGATCACTATTGGCTGAAGTTATTCGGAGCCTCGGATTGGATAGATGGCCAAACCAAACCCTGCAATTGGCCGAAAAAGATGTGTCAATCATCAGTTAAATCGATCGCTATTGGCTGAAATTATTCAGAGCCTCCAATAGGCTAGATGACCAAAACAAATCTTGCAATTGGCCGAGTTTAGCAATGGCGTAGCAAGCTTAGCAAGCTTGCTAAAGTACACCATAAAGAAACATGTTTTATTAGTCTGTATCTGCAAATAATTTACTCTCCTGGATTTACTTCACTCACGGTTGTAAGAAGACCATGATTGCGTATCATTATTGAACGTGAGAACTTAGGTGAGTTATGCGGCTTTATATTTTCCCGGTATCTTGTTTTAGAATGATCTTGATGTTGCTGTGATGAGTTGAGTGAATTAAACTCAATTCCAAGTGTTTATTGTCATATGCACGGTAAAGTTGCGAGCGAAAAAGAAAATAGAAACTAAGAAATGTTTGGCATTTCTTGAATCCCAAGACTTTAACCTTCCGAATGATATTTGAAATGATGCATTTGAGTGACATCGTACGGACACCGCATCCGCACGTGTCTACAACACGTATTTGCGTCTTTGCAAGCTTTGGGAATGTTAAGGGGGTAATCAGTTGGACTGAATCATCTGACTGTTTTGTCCACGTTCCCATTGTAGCGCCTTATAATCCGGTGCGCCTTATCTATGGAAGATATAGGACCAAAAACTATTTTTTGGGGGTGCGCCCTATAACCCGGTGCGCCCTATAGTGCGGAAAATACGGTAGTTGGTTGCAAGATACAGAACTGTACTTAATCACATTTTTTAGTGGAAGTACGATGTTGGCAACAATATTCACTTGATGTAATTGGAAATTATTTGAATGCAACACAAACTTTTTCTTCTTTTTTCCATGTTTTTTTCTACTTGTTTGTTACTTTTATCTTTTTGTTCGCCATTTGTTCTCTATTTACTTTTTTCCGGCTTTCTTTCAAAATGTGTCCTTTTTTTTTTCTCTTTCTTTTGTTTCTTTTTTTCTCAGCTTTCACTACTTTTTCATTTTGGTATTTTTTTCTTTTTTGTTCTATTCCCCCGTTCCTTTGAGTCATGTTGTGCATAATTTTACATAATATTTGGTCATGTTGGGATTAAAGAAGCAAAAACAACCTGAAGAGCCGTTTAGGACCCGAAAGAGCCGGTTCCTTTTAGTGAGCCGAGCCGAAGAAGCCGGTTCTCTACTAACTTTACTCAACTTCGTTCGACTTCGACTCTCATTTAGGACACAACATAAGGGGAATCCGTGTATTTTTACCTTCATGCACTGTAACTTTGACTTAAGTCGCTTCTTAATTAGTAATTTTGAGCCCTAATTTTCTTGCGCTGGCTAGATTTTCTTGTGCGCTGAGAATGTGCGAGCAGTGCGCAATTGCGCACGCGTGCAGCTTCGAGGGAACATTGGTGGTGAGGCTGGTGTCTGGTAAGGCACAGTCAGATTTACAATTAATTGAACCTGGCGGATCAAGAAAGCAATATATAAACTCTAGCATACAAAAACATTGTATTGTCTTACTTTAACCTATAAATGAAGTCATTGTGCTCCTTTCAAATAAAAGCATTGATAGATAGGTAATCGCCCAATTTGGAACTATAGGAAAATACCGGGTCACTTCAATTGCTGATAGATGGCCAATACCGCCACAAATTATACTGTTTAGGGCTGAGATGCATGCTGAATCAAAATCTCACTATCGCCCTCTGCCTTGAGGCAAGAGAATTGCCTGCCTCACTGCCTCTGCAGACGCTCAGCACAACAATGTTACATACTCATTGAATTAATAATATCGAGAATATTCTTTTAAAAACACAGAATATCTTGAAAAAGGAATATTGAAAATTGCAAAGTGAAATGAAAAAGAAGAATTACAGCCATTGAATATATCTAATATCTTATATTTCTATGGTGACAGGAGAGGCACAACATCATCTCCCTCCCATTATTGTTTATCACTGGATGGACTATAACAAGAAGATCAGAAAAAAAAATCAATATTTTTAAAAGTAAAAGCAAATGACTACGGTCAAGCTACACCAGTTTTTTAAAAATGAAGTACTATTTTCTTGTTTATTTATTTTTTATTGTCTTGAATAGATTCTGACTCACTCTGCATGCTCAGCCCAGAAATAAGTTACACACCCTCCTGATATTGTAGATAGAAATCATGGAGGGGTCTTAAGTTTGCATATGACCATTTGGATGACACAGAGGAGTCATGGGAGAAAGTTTTGTGGTCAGATAAGACCAAAATATAACTTTTTTGTCATGATTCCACTAATTCTGTTTGGAGGAAGAAGAATAAAGAGTACAATCCGAAGAACACCATCCCTACTGTGAAGAATGGGGGTGGTAGCATCATGTATTTTTTTTTAGTTTTTGTTATTTTGGGGGCATCTGCACATGGGTCAGGATCAGTGCTCTGTATTAAAGAGAAGATGACTGGAGCTGTGCCTTGTGAGATTTTGGGGAACAACCTCCTTCCCTCAGTCAGAGCATTGAAGATGGGTCAGGGCTGGGTCTTCCAATATGACAATGACCCGAAAAACACAGCCAGGAAAACCAAGGAGTGGTTCCGTAAGAAGCATATTAAGGTTCTAGCATTGCACAGCCAGTCTCCAGACCTAAACCCAATCGAACATCTTTGGAGGGTGCTCAAACTCCGTGTTTCTCAGCGACAACCCAGAAACCTGACTGATCTAGAGATGATCTGTGTGGAGGAGTGGGCCAAGATCCATCCTGCAGTGTGTGCAAACTTGGTGAATAACTACAGTAAATGTTTACCTCAGTAATAGTAAACAAAGGCTACTGAACCATTCATTCTATCAGGTGTTCAAATACTTATTTGCAGCTGTATCACAAAATAAATCATGCATTGTGCTTTCTGGATTTTTCTTATTAGTTTATCTCTCTCACGGTGGACATGCACCTACCCTCATGATTTCTAAGTGGGAGAAATAACAAAATAACAGGGTGTTTAAATACACAACTTACAAAATATTGGATGTAAAAAAAAAGAAAAAACACAAGTTTTGGGTTGCTGTTTTCTACAAAAGTACTCTAGTAAATGATAAATTGTAATAATATATGTATTTGTAACTTTTGCCATTTCTCTAAGATAATGTTTTTTGCCAAAAATATTTGCAAACTAATCCCAAGATAAATTATTCATCCAAAAATATGGTTGCATGAATTTTTCATCATCTACATATGAATGCTCTAGATTTATTCCTATTCTGTATCGCATGTATGTTCCGCATTTGACTTTTATATCAGGAAGCTCAAAAAAATTGGGCTTACATTCTCAACCTTTTGACACAATGTTCAAAAAAGGCAATTCGACCTTTTTTTTGCATTACGACGATATGCCAACATACTGATAATAATTACAGTCTAGGAACCATTATGGCAAAAAACAAACCCCCTAAATCAAAAAACTCACACGTGACTCATTTCTGGGAAAACTGGCACACTGGCAACCTTCGACGCATCCTAATTTACCATCCCATTCCTCAAGAGTTCTCCCTGACATAGTGAATTATAAGGGGGCATATTTGTGCGCCTGATTGGCCCCGAGCCGTGTTTCGGGGGCGTTGTGAGAACCGAGTGCAGACAAACCGACGGCTTCGCTATCGTGAGTGTATGGAAATGTGCTCTCCTATGACTCCGGCCCACCACAAGGCATGGAGCTGAGAGTGGGAGTCAAGGCTGATTGTGTCGAGGGTGCTTCCACATGGAGATAGAACACCCACTAGCGTAGCGTTCTCCGGGAAAAATTACAAGGAGGGGCTTTCGCTTGTTAGGACACGCCGGGGCTGGAATGCAGGGGACCGAGGGGCCCCGGAACGGAGAGTGAGAAGGAAAGCGGGGGGGAGAGGTTAGATCAGGAACACGTCGACTGCCAACAAATTTGAGGCTAATGAAAAATGAAGCTTCACCTCTTTCTTTGGCTGGGGTTTGCAGCTCCATTTTTTTTCGGGTACGCTGCAAGGGCGCTATCTGGCCTGTCACCTCGGATTTCTCTCGGCAGACAAACGGGAAGGAGGGAAATCTCGGCGCAATGGCGGGTGGGTTTTCTATGAATCTCCGCCAAGCGGAAATATCAGTAACAATACACGGAGCCACCTGGAGGAGAGACGCAAGTGTAAGGCATGCATGCCCCTTTTTGATACATTTTAACAGTGGTGGGCCATCAGGTCCTGCAAGGCTTTCCCTGCTGGCCTAAAAAAATCTGAATCATGTGATGTTGTTTATATTTTGTCCATTAGAACGTATTCATTACAGTAATCCAGGGTTGGGTAGAGTTATTTTAACTTGATTACTTTCAATTACTTTTGGATTACTCCAATACCAAATATGCTAATAAAAGACGAAAGAAACCAAATATGAATACAATGATGACTCACAACACGTGGTAAGCTTTCTCTCCTGGCTTTGATCTCTTTGATCTCCGGCAAAACTAACATAAAATGCGACAGAAACAAAACGAAAATAAATCCAAACAGCTTGCCAACATCATTTTTGCCGTTCCATGTATTCCGTTACTCCCCAAGCCTGCACAAAATTTAGTAATTTTATTCATATTTAGTTTCTTTTGTCTTTTATTAGCATATTTGGTATTGGAGTAATCCAAAAGTAATTGAAAGTAATCAAGTTAAATTAACCCTACCCAAACCTGCAGTAATCCCTTAGTTACAGAGGTGGGTATGAACCGATTACATTTACACAAGTAAGTTATAGGAAATTTTGTACTACTAGGAGTATTTCTAAATCCCTATACTATACTTGAGTAAATTTGTGAAGAAAATAACGGTACTTTTACTACATGCGGCAACATTGAAGTCGTTACTTCGTTACTTATACGTAAGAACGTGTCTGTCTGTCTCTGCTAAGGCGCAATTATTTTGACGCAGAACTCTGCCAGGCTCTATCAGATCGAAAAAGTTGCTGAGCAAGACCGACCATGAAAACACAGAAGAGCACCCCTAGACTCACATCAAAAGCATGTTCCTCCAATAAGAGTGAGGAACACCAGCTACAATATGCAATGTCCCCTGTGTTCGAGTTCATGGGCTAGAAGCAAATATATGTCATGATGAATGATTAATTTCACCTGTGCCCGCTTGTTTGACGCCAGCCGCTGCGGGCTCCCTGATTGGTTCCCCATCCTACTTAAGCTCAGTCATTTCACTCGCCTGTTGTCAGTCCGTCAGCAAACCTCTTTTTCTACAAGGCAAGCACTTTGACTATGACTAACATCGGTCCTGCTTTTTGCACACGTTGTCCACCGTCCGTTCCTGATTTCCCCGTTTGTCTCCGGCTACGACATATTTTTTTGACCCTGACCACGTTTTGCTCTCCCGTCCCGGCTTACGACTCGTCTTTGATCCTGACCACGTTTAGCTCTCCTGTCCCTGGCAACCAACCTGTTTTTTCCGTCTTCGACACGATCTCCCGCTCCGGAAGTTCCACTTCCTCATTCGGAACACGTTCCGATTATGTAAGCGGGCACTGCCTTTCTTCTTTATCTCAATAAACTCGTGGTCAACGTTACGCATCTGGGTCCTAATTCCGTATTGTTGATTTAATCGCTGTTTTGTCAACTCACTAATGCTGGAATAAGAAAATGAATTAATTTGAATAAAGATTAATTTTAAAGACGGACTTTTCAAGAAAAGCCGGGCATCATGAAGTGAGGTCGGACATGTGCGAAGCTAGGAAACCTGTCACAAAGGGGAACAAGCAGGAACTTTCATCTACAGGACACCATGGAGGCGCTTTAACAAAATATATGCACAATATATAGCTGTTATCAGATTGTTACAATATCGTTTAAAATGGGCAGTTGTTTACCTGACTGCCCATTTTGCACATCTGGTTAGGTGCTCCTCTTGCACTCTTTGCACTACTGTAAAATACTATACATAGCCATAATTATTTAGTATATTATTAGTACTCAATACTCCAACTCAGGGCAGCACGGCGGCGCAGTGGTTAGCGCTTGTGCGGCACAGTTCATGTCATGGGAACCTGTCGTGGGTTCAAATCCAGCTCCAGACTTCCTGTGCGGAGTTTGTATGTTCTCCCCGTGCTTGCGTGGGTTTCCTCCGGGCACTCCGGTTTCCTCCCACGTTCCAAAAACATGCATTTCAGGTGAAGTGGCCGGTCCAAATTGTCCCTAGGTGTGAATGAGCGAATGAGTTGTCTGTCCCTGTGTGCCCTGCGATTGGCTGGCAACCAGTTCAGGGTGTCCCCTGCCCACTGCCCGGAGATGGCTGGGATGGGCTCCAGCCCCCCCGCAACCCTAATGAGGATAAGCGGTACAGCTGATGAGATGAGATGAATACTCCAACTCAATACAACATTTTATTTATATCTGTACTTTTAAGGAAACTGTGCGGGTAAGATGTATCGACATTTCGTTCTGTATACACGTGTACTAGAATGACAATAAAGTAGTTTTGAATCTGAATCTCTGAATCTCTAACTGCGTAAAAAAATGTTGTGTATCCCTCGTCAAACTGGACTTTAACAGAAGAATGCGTATTTACAAGCGAAAGGTTTGGTTTGCCCCCAGATGATTCTCACGCATCCTCCTCGGATGACACTAAAACACAATTAGGTTAAAATTAAATCAGAATCTTGCAGGAAGAGGAGTGTGTGTGTGTGTGTGTGTGGAGGGGGGGGGGTCGTGAAATGATTAAAATAATTACAAATTGCGCCCTGACAAGCAAGAGCAAAATTTAGCCCAAAGCCATTTGTCTGTAATTAGTTAATTAATCCTTACACAAATTATGAGCAATAACTCATCAAGCAGGACTCAGCCATCAGAAATTCAGCCGACTTGGATTTCTTCTGCTTAGGTTGCTGCAGAGCCTTCTGCTGTAACTTCTGGAGGGAAATTGTTAAATGAATAAATTAGCTGCGGAATGAAGATCATCATTTATGATCCGCAACTAACGCAGTATTTTAAATATGGGACGACACTGAAATGTCATTTAATTTACATCGCCGCTAAAGGGGTCAAGCGCTAATTGAACAACAGGAGTGGAAAAAAAAAATCATCATAAATAGATAAGAAAAGTTGACATGAATGCGTAATGAAGGTCACATTAAAATATGTCCTCCGTGTTTTCTTTTGTTGTTTTTTTAATCTTGAATTTGCAGGCAAAAATATTCTCTCTTGGAATATTATGTTTATCTAAAAATGTCTTGCACGGGAAAAAGACTACTCATTTGGTACGGATATGGAAACAAAATTAAAAAAATCGCAAATGATTTAATGTTTGCTTGTAAAATAAACCTTGAATCAGCTGTCAAAAATGCACAAAAATCCTCATCACTTTGTAACTAAAAGCAAATGAATATTCTGATGTCTCGCCACGTGTTCTTTCGAGTAGTCGGACATTTAAAAAATAGAGCTGGAAAGAAGAAATGCAATTGATTATAAAATTTCAAAATAAAGTTAAAATCAGAGTGCCTTTCGATGGCGACCTGTCTCCCAAGAAAGGCCTCAAAATTTGCTAACCACATTTTGAATAGAAAAGGGGTGTGGATTTGAAAAATAGAACATGAAACTTCAACAGGCAAAGAAAGGAACTGACATCCTATTCAAGAGCCCTTTGTTAAAACTGGTTGCAGGTGTATTTTGACAGTTGTACGATAAGAAAAGGGCGGGAGACCATTTCTGGGAAGGTACTGATACGAAAGGACACAGCAAGCAGGGTTGGGTAGGGTTACTCTAACTTGATTACTTTCAATTACTTTTGGATTACTCCAATACCAAATATGCGTATAAAAGACAAAAGAAACTAAATATGAATAAAATTATGACTTACAACACGTGGTAAGCTCTCTCTCCTGACTTTGATCTCTTTGATCTCCGGCAAAACTAACATAAAATGTGACAGAAACAAAATGAAAATAAATCCAAACAGTTGCCAACATCATTTTTGCCGTCCCACGTATTCCGTTACTCCCCAAGGCCGTATCTGGCCCTCCATATTTTCCGAGTATGTCCAAAAAGGAAGCAAGTTTCTAGATAATTTCTATTAAAAGTTAAGGTTTTTTTAAATACATGCCAACCAAATGCTCTCTCTGGCTGCTGGAGAGCAGTGTTCAGTTTCCATATCCTGGTGAGTTGGTTCAGGTGTAAAACTCCCTTTACTGAACTGTGAATATAAAACAGTTAAATCCTAAATATAAAAATAGTTTTCCCTAATGTTTGTTAATAAATGAAAAAGAAAGCTTAACATCGGAGTTGACAGGGTTTTTACACATTTCTCTTTGCAAGATTTAAGCAGTTTTTAGGGAGTCTCAAAGGGAATGTTTCAATTTACGTAGTACCATTACAAAGATATCAGTTGTAAACGATGTATTTTGCAGAGCCACAAATAAATCTGCAGTCTACGGGATTTTTAATCCTATGTGTGCATTTATCATGACATGATTTTGTCAAGGCCAGAACGTCAAGAAAATACTTAATTCAAATATGTGGACAGGGTAGGGTAGGGTTACTTTAACTTGATTACTTTCAATTACTTTTGGATCACTCCAATACCAAATATGCTAATAAAAGACAAAAGAAACAACATATTAATAAAATTATGACTCACAACACGTGGTAAGCTTTCTCTTCTGGCTTTGATCTCTTTGATCAAAACTAACATAAAATGCGACAGAAAAAAAAATGAAAATAAATCCAAACAGCTTGCCAACATCATTTTTTGCCGTTCCATGTATTCCAATACTCCCCAAGCCTGCACAAAATGTAGTAATTTTATTCATATTTAGTTTCTTTTGTCTTTTATTAGCATATTTGGTATTGGAGTAACCCAAAAGTAATTGAAAGTAATCCAGTTAAAGTAACCCTACCCAACCCTGACAGCAAGTAAATACTTAATTCAAATATGTGGATGAACATAAGTGCATTTAAATGACTAAATGAGTAATTTCATTCTTGAAGTAATGCTGTAATGATTAAATAATAAACTTAATATAGCTGGTAAAGTCATGTTATTGTGGCAACATACTCAGTGACCTATTTCAATAATCTAACATTGTCTTGTTAGGCTTCCTTAGCCATGAAAATATGATTTTCTATTTTTTTCTGTGGATCCGTCACCCTCTTCTCTGCCCTGAATTTAAAATTTGAAAACATTTAAAATGTCCTTCAAAAGAATTATATACATGAATAAAACATTATTTTGGTACCTTTTATTTAGAGGCATTACTAAACATATGCTAATATGTTTTTTATATTTTTCCATTTTATTATAATGAACTAACATAACACATATTTTTACACACATGTTTACTTCAAGAACAAGGCTAAAAATGCTTTTTTTTTCAACATAATTATTTTAATATAAATACAAATCGAAAAGCACAACAGCTCTAAAAAGAAAGTATAAATTTACAGGACCAAATAAACACCCACAAAGGACTGATATTCATTAGCAGTTCCAAAACAAAACAAAATAAATAAAAAAAAGCAGGAGCAAGATTATGGGAAAGAATTTGCATGTGTATGCAAGTATGTGTTAAGACGCATGCACTGTAGTTGGTGCTTGGAGTTGGTGTCCACTTAATATTTTAGTTTTGGCTGTAGCTAGTGTTTGATAATCTTGATTTGATTTTATATAATTAAACAATTGATTTTAGAGCAATTAATGATGTAGGGGTTGTTTTTTTTCCCGTTTATTTTGTTAAAATATATAGTCGTGACAGGATCAAGAGTGCCTAATGCAATAAACAAAGTATTTTTTGTGTGCATTTAAAATAAAAAAACGGGTCAATTGTGGTTATAATACAAGAGGAGGTTTATATAGATAAACATAATTAATAAATGACCTCTGCTATGAATGTATATCCCACATTTGCCTAAAGTCCAGTTAGTAAATTGAGCCAGACATGTAAAAGTAGAAGGAGGACATAGTAAAGTATTTTGTAAAAGCTGTTGTGCCTTATTGACTGGAAATACGGTGAATAAAAGAGAAAATGCATTAAAAAAACCTAAACATTTCTCCATACTGTCAGCGATTATGAAGTATTATTTTAATTTTTCAACCAGATGTCTTCATGTTTATGTCCTACGAAATAAGCTTTTTACTTTCTGATAATTGATTTAATACAAACCTCACTCACATTGTAGTTTTAATGTACGTGCCTTGTAATCCGGTGCGCCTTATATATAAATAAAATCTCTCATTAACTAATATTTGTGAAGTTTCGTCTTATAATCAGGTGAACCTTATAATCCGGAATAATCTGGTAATCTGTTTTTTAATGGTATTGTTTTACTTGCAAATAGTTTTGGTAATTTGAAATCTTAAGAATGGAAATTAAAATGTGATTTGATGTGACGTATTGGATTGAGTGCTAAAACCAACCCTATTTTAATGACACACTGTTTAATATTTGACCACTAGATGTCGCTGTATTGTGTAGTGGAGATAGCACCAACCCTTTTGACTCTGAGGGTTACTTTTTGTTACTGATTATCTTGAAGGGCTACCAATTTGATACACATTCTCAAAATAACAATTTACTTTGTTGTTCCTTTGTTATTTTAACGTTATAATTATTCACGGAATACGCAATACAGGACCAGTCGACCAGTAAAACACGATGTATGTTAGAAAACAAATTTCCTTGAAAATCCCAATGACCGATCACTGTTGAGATGTTTTCAGACTGTTGACAACTCAGGTGTTCTCAGGGGGCTACCTAGTGTCCACGGGCAGCACGTTGGACACCCTTTGGACTGTGGGTACTTAGATGAAAAAAAAAAAATCAGTCTACATCATGGAAAATAGGTAGAAAACCATTGAGCTAGTGGAGGCATGTCAAGCATATGACCCAGAGGCCGTATCTGGCCCACTATAATTTCCGAGTATGTCAAAAAAGGAAGCACATTTCTAGATTATTTTGTATTAAAAGTTATGATTTTTTTTAAATACATACAAACCAAATGCTCTCTCTGGGTGCTGGAGAGCAGTGTTAGGTTTCCATATCCTGGTGAGTGGGTTCAGGTATAAAAACGCCTTTGCTGAACTGGTAATATAACGCAGTTGGCTCGTTCAATCCCAAATATGAAAATAGTTTTCCCTAATGTTTGTTAATGAATGTGTTGTGTTTAGAAAAGATCCCTGGTCATCTGTGATTATATGTAGGGTAGGTTACTTATGCATTATACTGAAAAAAAAAAAGCTTAACATCGGAGTTGACAGGGTTTGTACACATTTCTCATTGCAAGCAGTTTTTAGGGAGTCGCAGAGACATTTTCAATTTCTCTAGTGCCATTAAAAAGACATCAGTTGTAAACAGTGAATTTTGCAGAGCCACAAATAAATCTGCAGTATACAGGATTTTTAATCCTATGTGTACATTTAACATGATTTTTAGATGTTGAGTAAATTACAAATATATTTTGGGATCCGAAAAAAAGGTGTGTATGTATTTTTGAGACATATAGGTGTTGGGTAAAATGAGAGTAATATGGAGCTTACATTTTCAGTTGCAGGAAGTTCTTCCCATTACAATATCCCTCTGGGAAATGCTACGTTAATTTTTTTGCATGGCTCATAATAAATATCCATATCCATTGATATGTGATGAGTGCACTAATACACATTTCATAGTGTTTTGCTTAGTTGTAGCTCGCACTTGAACAACCCATAAGGGGTGTTGACGCTTTATAGGACAATGCCATAAAACTAATGCCAGCTTCCGTTAATCACGAGGAAAGAAGAAATGCAATGGCAAAGTGAAGCCACCAGAAAGCAACGTCGATGTCAATTTAAAGCAAACCTGGTAACAATCGCAATTTACAAGCACTTCAAGTTAAGTCAAGTCATGTTTAATTGTATAGCCCTTAATTACAAAGAGACTCAAAAGGCTGCACAGACCACAGATTATTTCAAGTACTTTTCAATCCTCGAAAGCATGAGATTAAAATTCGAGCACGTCACAGTTGCCATGGCGCCCAATTGGCCCCCGCCGTGTGGCGCCTGCTTCTGTCACGGTTGCCCTGGTGCCCAATTGGCCCCGCCCGTGGGCGCCATCTGGAACTCGCTCCCTGTCAGTATTCAAACGCTGTCCTGACAGTCGCCTTTTATCGGTCCGTCTGCGAATATCCATTTTTCCTGTGTTTTTGTGCTTGTTTTTCTCCCGCCACGATCTGTTTGATTTCGACTTTTTCCGTTCCCGGCACCGTCATCCCTCGCCACGGAAGTCCCACTTCTGCGGCTGAGCAACCTACTCCCCGCGACCAACGATCTCCGAGTGTGCGCTCCTATCTTTCCCCCCCCAATAAAACTGTAAGTAACGTTACACGAGTGGGTCCCGTTTCCTGTTCTGGTTCCGACAGAGCATTTCTAATGATTTTAAATATCCGTAAAAACTCTGAGTTGACATTATTTCACAGATCCGCCCCGCCTCAGAACAGACACTCTGACTTTGGCCCCAGAGTATGACATCCCTTAGCTAGTGTATATTTTACCATAAGTGGCCCCTGAATAGCACTAAAAGAAAAAAAGACCCAGCTAGAACTCAAAACATCCAACTCCTTATATTCAATTGCGCACATGTCCTTAATATTGTGGCGTAACCATAACACATTACCACCAATTACACAACCCGAGTCGGTCTATTCTGCCAAGGTACAACAACATTTACATGCGCGTCGACACTTGCCAGTCGAGAAGTTAAACCTACATAAATCCCATGGCGTATAATCCAACCACACCATATTCATACGAGAGGGGGGGGCTCCACGACGGTAGGTGGTCTACTGTACATGGAACGTTTCAAGCGCGGTCCCTTTGAAATCATGTCAAACAAACTTCGAAGTCCTACATCTCATTTCTGAGAACAATGCAAACGTGAAGGTAAATCCTGTAAAATGTTGCTTTGGTTCCGGGTATGTTTACACAAAGATGCACTCTATATGTAATTAAGGGGAAAAAAAGCTCTTCTTTTTCGCCTTTGAGGCTTTGGAAACATCATTTTATGCAGATTTTGTTGATGAGTGGCGCTCTAGCCCGTGAACGGCGTGGATTTGTATACAATATACGATTTCAAAGGGGCGAAATCAAGGGGTAAGAGACAAGGGGTGGGGGGGTTGTAATTAAAATAGAGAGGGTGGGGTAATGCTGGACCAATCTGGTTGAGGAGAGTTTTGGTAAATCTGTTTTTACGTTCCACGAGCCCTACAGCCAGACATTCATTGTTACTGCTGAGATGAATGCTTATCTAATTGTAACTTATTTAAAACCCATTTTTTTTAGAGGCGGAGTACCAATCAGTTTTCTGAATTGCGAAGACTCGGGGGCAAAATGGCAAACGCGGTATTGGTGCGGTTCATCTGCTTTCTATTACATCCGTTTTTACTATCGCACGTGCAGGTCTGCATTGCGACCGCTAATGGTTGATTGGGTCTCTGCTTATTGTAGTTATTATGAGAAAATGAATAAAACAATTTTGCGGATTAAAAAACAAAAATGGTGCAGTATCATTATGCACTCATACAAAACGAGTTGAACAACAATAATATAGTGTAAATGAAAGCAGTCAACCGGACAGATAGCAATATGATTTGCAGGGCGGTGTTAAATTCCAAATGTTATTGGACGCTTAGAGCAGGGTTGGAAATTAAGACATTAGTTTGAATCTAGGTGCTTACAACTGCTTAGCAGGCATCTCAATATCTAAGTTTTTTTTAATTGTTATTATGAATTATTATTATAGGGACAGTGTGTAGTATCTAATGCCTCCTAGTGGTAGAAAAACGTCATTTGTTAAAAACATATTGTCAAGAACCGGAACAGGATCAGGACCCAAAAGCGTGACACTTCTCACACAAGCCTTTTATTTTACGGGAAAAGGGGAGTCATGCACTTTAGGCAGCAGTCAGGCGTGGAATGATAGGAAGCCAAAGATCGATACCAATTGCCCAAGTAGGTATCGGACGGATGAGGTCGATATTGGACAGGACAGGACAGACAGGATTAATATAAAAAAAAGATATTGAAAATAAACAGGACAAACTGGACAAGAACGAAACTGGAAACGGATATTAAACAACGGGACAGACAGAATGGTTATCAAAACAGGATATTGAAAATAAACAGGACAAACGAGACCGGAACAAAACTGGAAACCAATATTAAACAGGACAAAATAAATGGGAACCATACCGGACAGGAAAAAACAATAGGAAACAGGACCGAGTCAAAACCCACATCTTGCGGGGCAGAGGTCCGTCAAAGAAAGAGTGAGAGCACTGAGCTTAAATAGACAGAAACGCCATCTGTCAACGAGCCGCAGCTGGCGCCACACGGGCGGGCCAATTGTGCGCCATGGCAACCGTGACTTATATAATTATATTGATTTTAATAATAGGCAAACATATATGAACTATTATGAAAGCATGATATATTTTCAGTCGAGGCATCCGTGCTTATTTTACATATCATCAGATTGGCATCTATATTGCTGCTGCAAAACAATACCCTCACGAAATGCTGGTTGAAAAAGAGAAAAAAAACAATGCAAATTGGTCACATTCAGTCTCCATGGTTTGAATTCTTCCTTACGCTTTTTAGCACTCGTATTCAGTTGCACTACAGAATACAGTGACATCAAACGGAATAATATTGCATATTTTCTTTTAAATAATGTAAAGAATGTTAAGTCGCAGTTATTATTTGACAGATTCCAGCACAAGTATTCAACTAATATGCTTATCAAGTACCAATCACATTTTTATTTCTGAAACATAAACTTTAGCCTCTCTAAAAAAATACCTTTCCTATTTTTTCATTAAAAATATATTATGAAATTGATGACAAATTTAAAATTCTAATATTTATAAGTCATAGTTAAATACCTCAAAACACATTTTTTCCTCAAAAAACAGCCGTCCCCCTTTTTGCTTTTAAGAGTAAAATTATCTTGACAAAAATAAAAAAATGAATAACCTCAATTGTTATTTTTTGTTTATCTTATTTTTTAAAATGTACTTTGTTTTTACATTTTTCTTATTCACTGCTCATCAGAATTTGTTTTATTTGTAATGAATTCTTTCAACTAGTTTTTTTTATAATATATATATATATATATATATATATATATATACATACAGTGGGACCTCACTACGTCGAGGTTCCACATTCGCGGGTTCAGAGCTTCGCGGGTCTAGAAAATAATAATAATAAAATAAAATAATAAAAAAATATATATATATTTATATATATATATATATATATATATATATATATATATATATATATATATATATATATATATATATATATATATATATATATATATATATATATATATATATATATATATATATATATATATATATATATATATATGTATATACCAGTATATATATATATATATATATATATATATATATATATATATATATATATATATATATATATATATATATATATATATATATATATATATATATATATATATATATATATATATATATATATATATTTTTTTTTTTTTTTAAGCATTTCTGAAGGGGCGTCGCTACTTTGCGGTTCCACGTTCACGGGTTCAGAGCTTTGAGGGTCTAAAAACTAATAGTAGTAAAATAAGATCATTTTTTAAAAAAAAAGGGAATTTTTAAAGCATTTTAGAAGGGGCGTCGCTACTTCGCAGATTTTCACTTTTCGCGGTTGGTTTTGGTCCCCAATAACCGAGGGATTACTATATATATATATATATATATATATATATATATATATATATATATATATATATATATATATATATATATATATATATATATATATATATATATACTCCAATACCAAATATGCTAATAAAAGACAAAATAAACTAAATATGAATACAATTATGACTCACAACATGTGGTAAGTTTTCTCTCCTGGCTTTGATCTCTTTGATGTATATATATATAAAACAACAGATTTTCCCTCATGTTTTACTTTTTGCCTGTAATCCGCAAAACAGCAATTTATCAGCAATCACAGCAGTGGCGACAATATTTGAGAGATAATAACATCAATTGGTAGTATTTAAAACGGCATAATAAATGTTGTGTTAGGTATTGGCTAATAAGTAGATAATGTGTGTTTTTTGTTTCATTTTATTGATGTTTAACAATCCAATTTCTTTGCTGGTAGCAAAAAGAAGTCACACTCCCACATAAAAGGTTTTTTGAAGTTTGGTTGAAACATTTATGTATTTAGTAACCGTTACTTCCCCCCCTCCTTCTCTTTTTTAATCAATGTGCCTCTGTGCTTTCCGATTTCGCCTCACTCAGAAACATTAATGAGTTCTCTGTCCTGCAAAGTCATCTGACAACAGATGATGCGTTTTTGACCACAAATTTGCTTCCTGTCAAGAAAAAGAACGAAGCCTACGAACAACGACTGGGAAAATCCACATTGGGGAGTACAGTGCATGGTGTGCACCCCAGGCAAAAACGCTTCAGGGTATCGGCAGTAAAAACTGAATCCGCGAGACACCACGTGAGCTTCTCTTATGGCTTCCTTTCTTCCGCTGTGGTAGACAGCAGCCTCCTTAAAGTTATTCAATGTACTATAAGTGGATGGAGCTTGCAGATGTTGCATTTTCAAAACAATAAACACAAATTTTATCGCAAAAGAAAAAAAAAAGAGGGATAATTATCTTAAAGTGCCTCATGAAAGTAATGACCCCTCCTAGGACATTTTGTCATATTGCCACATTCAAGTCTTCAAAGCTTAAAGCTTAAAAAATGAAAATATTTTCTAAGAATCAACATATAAAGCACAGGGAGGAGTTTCAAACCAATAATTTCAACACCATTATCTGCACCGCTTATCCACAGTAGGGCCGCGGGGGTGCTGGAGCCCATCCCAGCTGTCTCCGGGGAGTGGGCAGGGGACACCCCGAACTGGTTCGCAGACAGCCGTAGGGCACACAATCAACCTAACATGCAAGTTTTTAGAATGTGGGAGGAAACCGGAGTGCCCGGGGAGAACAAGCAAACTCCACACAGGAAAGCTCGATCCAATGGCCTCAGAATTGTGCTGCACGCGTGCTAACCACTGTCGCCGCCGTGGTGCCCATTATTTCAACATGTTATATTATATTGACAATGCAAAACTGAAAAATGAATCCAGAAGTTCCCTAATGACTTCTGAATGATCCAATGTCGACCTAAATGACTAGCAACGACAAACAGAGTGCACCTGTGTGTCATTAAGTCTCAGTTTAAATGCACCTGTTCTGTGATGGGTTCAGAGGTGAAGTCTAGTGAAGTCACATCTATTTGTATAGCCCTTAATCACAAAGTGCCTCAAAGGACAATTACACCATATCCTTGATCTGAAACCAACATGAGGGCAAGGTAAAACCTAGAGATGGGGCCACACAAGTGGTAATCCCCCTTCCAGGCTCACCAGAATGCAATAGATGTTGCAATGGGTAAAAATAAACGAAACATAGTAAACATAATTACACAAAAAAATATAAAAAAAACATAAAAACATAGGTAATGTAAAAAAATATCCAAACAGAGGTCTTTAAAAGGAGATATCAAGACCATGAAAACACACCAGGCAGCTCTGGAATAAAGTTCAAAGCAGGAATGAGACAGGAAGATTTCGCAACATCTACACATCTCCCGGAGCACTGTGTGAGCAATAATATCAAAATGAAGAGAGCATAAAACCACTGCAAACATACCAGGACCTGGCCGTCCACCTACATTTTCGGCCCAAATAAGAAGAAAACTAATCAGCGAATAAACCAAGTAACCCATGATCACATGGAATGACCTGCATGTGTACACAGTTGAGGTGGGTCAGTCCAAGCATATGACAACATATTGTCTTACTATGCATAAATCTGCCCTTTATGGAAGAGTGGAAAGAAGAAAGGCCTCTCTCAATTGCAGACAAAAAAAATATTTTTCGGTGCTCCAGTTTAATTTATAAAATGGTTGAAATAATAAAACTAATATTAATCACAATAATGCTAATAATAATTTTATTTATTCTGTTACCTATCACTGCCACTATCCAAATTTCATTTAGCTCAGTGTTTCTCAACCTGGAGGGTCGATGACCCATTTTCAGTGGGTCGCGGGTATTTGCCCTGGCAAAATAAAGAAGAAAAACAGACGGTCGATTACACTCCTCAACAAAAGATGGCGATAACACCCTGCTTCATCTCGTCTCCCTGTTTAGTCAATTGGCACTGTCTCAATTGTGTCTTATATTGTGATTTTGTTGGTTTTATTTCCTCCACCTATAAAAGTGGGTCCCCAAAAAAACGTTAGTGATAAGGGGGAAGAAACTCAAAAACTGACACATAGCCCCACGGTGCGGAGGTTCGCGGTTCAAGTCCAGCTACCGCAACCTCCCGCTGTGGAGTTTGCATGTTCTCCCCGTGCCTGTGTGGGTTTCCTCTGGGCATTCCGGTTTCCTCCCATATTCTAAACACATGCATGTCAGGTTAATAGGCCGGTCCAAATCGTCCCTAGGTGAGAATGAGTGGGCTAGTTGTCTGTCCCTGTGTGCCCTGCAACTGGCTGGCAACCTGTTCAGGGTGTACCCTGCCCACTGCCCAAAGACAGCTGGGATGGGCTCCAGCAACCCCGTGACCCTACTGAGGACAAGCGGTGCTGATAACGGATGGATACTATGTTACATGTTTTTCATGTAAAACTTTGTGTACATCTTTTGTGGTTATCAATAATGCCCGCTACAGGCAATTGGGGTCACAGTTGACATATAGCGATTCCAAGAGCCAAGAAGAGATCCGCAGGTTCCAGAGATTTGATCTGCAACCTCATTGGAACTTTTTAAATCTAGGCTTTAAACACACTTATGTTCTATAGCTTATGTATGAACTATATTTTACGGTAACGATATCTATGTATTGTTTTATCTTATTCGTAGTTTTATTCTTGTTATTGCAACATTCAATGAAGACTGGTCATCTTGGAAGGTGGTTGATCTTATTTGTGGTCCCTTCTCAAGGTTTCTTCATTTTCCCCATGTTGAGGTTTTGGGGTTTTTCCTTGCCCTCATGAAGGTATTAGATAAGGGGATGGTGTGATAATAGTCTGTAGTTTGCAATAGTCTGTGGTCTGTACAGCCGTTTGAGACTCCTTGTGATTAAGGGTGTCACAAATAAACATGACTTGACTTGACTTGACCTTTTTCCCCATGATGGAGGATGCCCATTGCACCATGCATGTTTGAGGGTAATTTTCGTCATTCACTTGCCTATCGCTTTCTCCATTACATTTATGTGATTCTGAATTGCTTCCTTTGCAGTGGACATGCATGGAAAAAAGTCATTTATAACTGGTGGCACATGCAACTTTCCCCACATTTCTCCCTTTGGATCCGCAACTGTTGTCAGAAGGAATCGGGCACAACGGCGACTCGTTCACTTCTGGTTTGCTTTCAAAGGCAACGCTGGAAGGGTTTGGGGAAGACCGCTCGCCGCCGGGGGATGGTGAGCGCGGACCAGCTCCAAAGTGAATTTTGCATACTGTACGGATCATCGCCCAGTTCAGCGCAGTCACATCGAATCCGCCGTCAAGCAACTGTGCTTCATGAAACCGTCAACCCTCATTTACGTCTGCCTGTTTTCTTCCTCGCGCTGCTGTAAACAAGGCACCGGCTTTGAGCCGCCTTCTTCGGAACCGATTCACGCCGATACCGGGATAGCGAAGGCGCAAAATTAATTGGTTTTCTGTGTCATAGCCAATGGAGTCAAGGACAAAGCTGATCTCGAAAACTGTAGACAACTTCATGAGAAAGCCTTGATGGTTTATGAGCAGAACGGCCCTGTATTGCAGACATTGTTTTTGTGAAACGTGTACATCAATCAAGTTGATACCGAGATAAATTGGGATTCGGCTGCTTGGAGTGGGCGGTGGTCAGGAGCTGAGGTTCCTTAACTTGGCCACCAGAGGGCGGCAGAGGAGTTTATTGGGGGTGGATGACACAAAACCTCGATAGAGAAACTGGCAGAAGCCTAAATTAACTGTAAATGTTCGCAAGACTCGTTTAAGGCATTTTGGGGACTTAAAATCACACCCAAGCAGACAACTAGGATTTATAGAGGAGTTTAGACAGGTAGAGAGAGAGAGAGAGAGAGAGAGAGAGAGAGAGAGAGAGAGAGAGAGAGAGAGAGAGAGAGAGAGAGAGAGAGAGAGAGAGAGAGAGAGAGAGAGAGAGAGAGAGAGGAGAGAGAGATCGCCAAGTAGGTTGGTAGGGAAAGTAGGTAGGTAGGTAGGTAGGTAGGTAGGTAGGTAGGTAGGTAGGTAGGTAGGTAGGTAGGTAGATTGATAGGTAGGTAGGCAGGTAGGTAGGTAGGTAGGAAGATAGATAGATAGATAGATAGATAGATAGATAGATAGATAGATAGATAGATAGATAGATAGATAGATAGATAGATAGATAGATAGATAGATAGATAGATAGATAGATAGATAGATAGATAGATAGATAGATAGATAGATAGATAGATAGATAGATAGATAGATAGATAGATAGATAGATAGATAGATAGATAGATAGATAGATAGATAGATAGATAGATAGATAGATAGATAGATAGATCTAGTAGGTGGGTCCATGGGTAGGTAGGTCGGTAGGTAGATAGAAATAGGATATATTTAAATCCTGACAAACCCTAAAACTAAAAAAGCTGACTCTAATGGTCAGCTTATTAAGTCTACATCAGGGGTCTCCACTGTGGTGCACCAGGTACCTCTCTAAGAACTCCCGAGTGGCCTGTGGAAAGGATCGGAAAATAGCTCACCAGTGATGGGTCATTGTGATTTTCTAGTCCTAACCTTTAGCCGTTCCTATGGAGCAGTGTGAAAAGTTCCCTTATGGTTTAAGATACAAAAAAACATTAGTTCTACTGGGGAACAAAGCCAGAACCTTCCGTGTTTCAGGCAAAATGACTACCACTACCCTGTAATAATAATAATAATAATAATTTCCTTGTATTGTCATTCTGTGTAACAATGTACACAGAACGAAATGTCGATTGCACCTGACCCGTTGTAGCGAGCCGATGCAG
The DNA here is from genome assembly GCF_059441175.1 of Urocampus carinirostris. Classification (NCBI taxonomy): domain Eukaryota; kingdom Metazoa; phylum Chordata; class Actinopteri; order Syngnathiformes; family Syngnathidae; genus Urocampus; species Urocampus carinirostris. Next base: position 17,400,119 of record NC_142366.1, read on the forward strand.
CCGCAGCCAACAGAGGGCGCCGCCGACCACTTTTTAAGTCTTAGGAATGACTCGGCCGGGGCGCGAACCACCGACCTCCCAGTCTCAAAGCGGGCGCCTTACCATCTAGGCTACTGAGCTGTAGAACCAGATATAACGATAAAGATAACAATTAATAATAATAACAATACATGATAAAATGATAATAAAGGAGCAGGGTTCTTTAGAGTCATTATACAAAATTAAGAACACAGCAAATTTATATATGTTTTTTTTAAATACATGCCATACCATTAAACATCTATTTCAAAGGGTTTCACCCTCAAAGGGGGCTCTTTTTGATGTGTGCACATTAATTGTGACCCACCCAACAGTTTTCCTATTAACACTACAACCGCGTCAGTTGCAGTAGACGGAAAACATAATTAGTATTCAGGCTTAATTAATCTACACTGGCCTCCTTAAAGTGAATTGGGCAATTATTTATGCATGTGTGCTCCTCTGATGCTAACAGATTACGTACGCCGCTGAAAAAAAGGCGATGAAAAACCTTGAGAAATGACATTGAAAACTTTACCCTCAGAAAATGTCGCTAGCTCCACGCGGAAACGCTAATGAATGGAAGGTGCTGGGATGTAACCGCTAGCGACCTGTTAAAATTCTCATTACAGTCAAATGGCCACGTAAATACTCAAGGAAAACACTGCAATTATGTGAGGGGGATTTGGAGCCGGGAGATAAAATGGGTGTCTGCTAGGTGCTGTAATCTGTAGAATGGAAATGTAAGACATGCTGGATGAAGGTATTTCCTGGGATCATGGTAACTCTTTGAGATTTTCCAAGAGCATATTTGTTTTTGCTCATGAGAAGTTCTGTAATTCAGGGAGAAATGCCAAAGTCTTATCTTTCTGATTGAAAGGAAATGATAATAGTTATAATAAATTGATATAAAATAACAACATAAACAAATTGATAAATACATGAATAATACATAATGGTTGAGAGCCACTGTAGCAACTGTAGATGTAAAACTGCCTGAGAGAGGAGAATAAGTTGGTGAGTCAGCAAAACCAAAAATGTTGGCTGTTTTTTTGGGCAGTTTTCACATCTGGAGTAACCTACTTGACTGCCTGTAAAGATGGTGTCATGTTGAGGTTTTGAGTTTTTCCTTGCCCTCATGTAGGTTTTAGATCAGGGGATGGTGTCATAATAGTCTGTGGTTTGCAATAATCTGTGGTCTGTGCAGCCCTTTGAGACTCCTTGTGATTAAGGGCTATATAAATAAACATGACTTGACTTGACTGTATTCAATGGTGTTCAGGACTGTGAGGGTTTACCAAAGGTGCAGAGTCTCCTTCCTTTGCCATTTTTTCACAAATGGGTTAATATTCCTAACTGTCTGCAAGATGTTGTGTTGAAATTGGATGTTGCCCTGGGAGAAGGGTGTGTCTTTCTGGAAAAACTGCTGAGTCAGCAAAACCAAAAGTACAGAGTCTGTATTTGGGGGGCATTTTCGCCTGAAAGAGTTTGATCCTGGCCAGAACGGTTCTGGCCCGGGAGAGTACAATTTATTTCCGGAAAGGCTGCTGAGTCAGCAAAATCAAAAATACCAAGACAGCTTAATTGGCAATTTGGGCCACCAGACTTTCGACATATACATACAGTACGTGTCTGTACTATGTCACCCGTCACTGAAATGTGTCATGCCGCATATCATTGGAAAGCTTGAACTCTTGGGATTCAAGTTATGATGACTGTTCCAGGATATACTCATCATAGGAACATCACGATCAGTCTGAAACAAGATACTTGAAAACTATGAAGCCATTACGTCCCCTGGATGTTTCCAACTCTTTTGAATGTACGCGAAAATGGCTTCATTACATCAAGGACAATCAATAGAACCAAACCGTGTAAAGTACTTATTCCAAAACACACGATAATGCCGACAGATAACTAGAATTCCGACTTAAACATTTCGTTAGACGTTGATTCTCGTAATATGTTCGTTTCGCCACATTTTATCTGTTTACAAATAAACAGATTCAGAAAATGATTCCCAATATGGCTGTTAGCGCTCCCCTTTCGATTTCCATTTTTTTCCATTGTGTAGGACAGTTCATGCTAGTTTTATTAATGCACAAAGTGGGAAGTTTCTTTTGTCGTCTTCGACGCATATATTCCACCTGTCTAACTCTAACCTTTACTGCTCAAGCGCCCCTGGTGGCCGTTAGAAAAAAATGCATGAATTTGCCTCATCATTGCTTAAGCTAAAGGGTTGAAAGCATGGGAAAAAAGTCCCGACCTTTAGTCCGAATTGTACAGTAACTGATGTAAAAAATTAATACTATGATAGTACTTAAAAAATTTAAAAAAAACTCTTACAGCTCCCAATACCTCAACAACCACCCCCGCCACCCTCCCAATCTATTACTCCCTCTCGAAATATCTCGAGCTCACATGCAGCTTGCTTTGCTTTTCTCAATCTCGCACCGACATTGACTTCAAAAGATCGCACTTAAAACTTTCCAGAGGGAACCTTCATTGTTTTTGCTTGCATGCACTGTAACTTTGTCTGAATTTGCAAGTGAATTACTCTCATAATCTCAAACCCTGATTTATTTGCGCTGGATTGCTTTCCTTGTGCATTTAGATGGTCTGGGCAGTGCACAATTCCACATGCACGGATCTTAGAGTGAGCATTGAAGATGACATGATTTTTCTGCCACCTTGCTGCTAAGTCTATCTCAAACCAACACCTTGGGCAAAAGAGAAAGAAAAACTGTGAAGTTTGGCTACTTTGAGTCTCCGTGGTTTGGATTCTTCCTTGTGCCACTAGGGGTCAAATATTACACAATGTCCCTTAAAAACATAGTAATAACTGTTTTATAAAGCTAAAAATCCATTAGGAAATGGTCAGATTCAAAAAGGTTGGTGGCCCCTGATGTATGTTGAAGGCAGTATAAGAAGGAAAAAATTGGAAAATGATATTATAAATAAAATTTTGAACAGTGGATGCCATTATTTTATGAGAGGACCCTTTTGGCGTTGCTTGTTCAACTGGATTATTCATTTAAAGCCACAGAACTCCCATTGATATCTTTACTCTTTTTTCAAGGTAATTCACATGGCTTGATCAAGTTCCTGCTGAAATAGCAAAACAAACCCCAGGCAAACTGTGAAAGATGATCCCATACCATGCAGACTAGGATGAAATGCAAGACCTTTTTCTGTTTCTCACAGAACACTGCTGCTCTGCTGAGTGTGATTTAAAAACATGTAAAGCTATTGAAAATGGGGTTTGTATATGTGGGGTGACTCTGTTTTTGCAATTGTTCCAAACTACATGTGAAAGCCGAGCTAATGTGCGGTTGGTGCTAACGAGGAAGAAGTCATTGATTTTTGCACTTTATCAATGTGCATTGAAAAATTATGATAAAAAATAAACCATTTCAACAAGTGAGGAAAAGAATAACAGACCTTCTTGTCTGTTATCACAGAGCCAATGGTGCTAGATACATTTAAATATAGCTAACTAACATAAAAATAGAAATAACTATTATGAACCATATTTTCTCATTACAATGTTGTCATATATATCCTTATCCTTAATTTTTAAGAGGGACCACTAATTCAAATTGCAGCTGTATAATAAGACCGGCCAACATAAATGAAAAAATGAAACCAACTTTTAACTCTGGTGAGTTAAGATGATCTTATATCAGTAGGCCAACTTTTACCATATTAAACCTCAATGGAGTAGGACTACCGCTTATCCTCAGTAGGGTCGCGGGGGCGCTGGATCCCATCCCAGCTATCTTCGGGCAGTGGGCAGGGGACACCCTGAACTGGTTGCCAGCCAGTCGCAGGGCACACAGGGACAGACAATTTGCTCACTCATTCACACCTAGGGACAATTTGGAACGGCCAATTAACCTGAAATGCATGTTTTTGGAATGTGGGAGAAAACCGGAGTGCCCGGAGGAAACCCAAGCAAGCACGGGGAGAACATACAAACTCCACACAGGAGGTTCGATTTCATGACCTCGATTATGTTATGTTCTCACCGTATGTGATTATGTCGATTGGATTGACATTCTCAAGTACAGAACATTACGCAAATGTCTCACTTCTTTGGCTTTCTAACAAGTTTAGCAACTTCAAACACCATCATCTGGTACTGGTGGTATCAGATATATGATACCACGCCTAAATAGGCCTAACGCAGCCATGCAAGCCTGCACTGCAGCCTTGAGATCAGCACTTTGGTCATACCTTGTGACCATCCTGAGTACGATACCAAATCTCTTTATGACAACAAGTACGGTTTCATATTGAACTCCATGTATGCTGGTTTTTGGGAATGAGCATATTTTCTGTACTAGGGATTCTCCCCAAATCGACGTGCATTATAGCACGAAACTTTATTTTTGTGCTAGTAACTTCCAGACTGTCAGAGGTTGAAAACTCCCATAATCTCTGGCGCTATTTTCTATTCTATTATTGATTCTCTGTGTTAATAAATTTTGTGTGCTACTTTAATCGTCCTGGTTTATTGATTTAATTTTTGGGGTATTAGTAATTGATATCAGAACTCCAATAACTCAATGTAATAACGTAATTTATTTTGCACTGTTGAGGAAATATTTGTTATGGATAAAATCACATTTCATTTAGAATAGAGGAAACTAAATTCATGGACGAATGGGAAAAATCGACTTTAGGGAAAATAAGGACACAACTTGCAAACAATGAAGACTGAACTTTGAAGAATGTTTTGAACATGGACGATATACCACAACACTTCAATGCTGTTGTTTTGTTTTGATTTGTTCTTTGTTCGTTATGTGTTAGAAAAGGGAAAAAGACAAAAAAGGAACGAGATATAGTGTCTTCATTGTATTAGATAGATAGATAGATAGATAGATAGATAGATACTTTGTTCATCCCCGAAGGGAAATTCACATTTCCAGCAGCATCCCTGAGCTGAGAACAATCGAGAACAATCGAATAGGTAGTTAGATTTAAGATACTTTTAGTTGGTTTATTTACAGTACTATTTTTCTCCCAAACAATTAAACAATGTATTCATTACTTTAAAATGGCAAATATATACATTAAGATACACACATTTAAGAACTACTGTATGAAACAGACATCGTTCATTGGTATGTGTGATAATGTTTAAATTTTGGCGTAAAGAGACCTCGGACTAAATAAGGCTGTGCAGTCATTAATATGTTTATCGATAAAAACATTATTTTCCTACACGAAAATGCATAATATCATAAAATAAAACAAATTAAGTTTGCCATACATTGTACACCCCTAGTGACAGTTTGAGTCAATTTCTCTTACCGAAGTTAAAAAGACTAAACACCTAATTAGGTACAAAAAAGAGGCTTCATTTGCAATACTTCAACAGCATTCAACCAAAAAGGACTTAATGCAATATACGGTTGACCTTCAACAGGCTCCCTCTGTTTTCCTGAGAGTCACTCTCCTCTGTCATACAGTCTGCTAAACCCAATCAGACCTTAATTCAGAGTGACACTGGGCTCTGTGTTGCACAACACAAGCCGTTTCCCCTTTTTTTACGGCACAGTGCAGCATGAACATCTTTTTTTCCTTGAAAACATGGTGGTAATTTAATAGATGCTGAGGGACTGGGCACCATGCTCTATAGAATATTATATTTTTTCTCAGCTTTTGAAAACAGCCAGCCTCCTGTAACAAACAAATAGCGCCCTCTATTATACATTTAGCTAGTTTCCAGAAAGGAATCCTGGACACACATTACAGTTTTTGAAAAGCAGATTATGTATTATTAAAGGGTAGTTTACAGAAAACAAAACATGTCACATTCATTTGTATAACCCTCATTCACAAAAAGTCTCAAAGGGCTCCAGAAACCACATTACAACATCACCTGATTTGAAACCTACCTGATGGCAAAACTCAAAAAATGCATGAGGGAAATTTAGACACATTGAAAAGGAATCCCATACAAGGTAGACCCCCTATCAGGATGGTAAGGCTGCAATGGGTGTTGAGGGTAAAGGATTTTATACATTTGAATATAAAGGATTTTATACTATTGACTCAGTTTAATGCAACAAGGATATTCACTGAGTGGGCTTTAGTTCAATGACAGGGCTGGCTGTTCGAAATACATAATATTTAGTCTAGGAAATTTTGATAACAGGACTCGTGGATTTGCTGACGCAGGGCGACAGGCGTTGCTTTGGGAAGACAGACTTCAAGGCGCTGTGTTGTGAGAACTTTGGGCACAAAACAATGGCTTGGCACGCCCGTGGGAGGACACGAGACACCATCTTGCGGGGCGACGTGGGCCAATAAGAGAAAGCTAAAGGACTTCAGAAGAAGGCTTCCTGCACACACTCCGTCACTTCAGCCGTCTCCGATGGAGTACACTTAGTTCTTCTGTTAGGAAAAGGTCATTTTTTCTCTCAAGAAACGAGCGTGCATATTTGTTGGATGAATGTTGCTTGTGTTTGGTTAATGGAATCAAATAACTAATTGGAACGAGTTGGTAAACGGTACATTTTGATAGTTAATTCCCAACGAGGGGCATCAACAGACACACTTAGTCAAACATAAGGTTTTCGTGCAAAAACCCCAGCAATGACCATCAATGTCCTTCAGAGGCTTCAGCCATCAAAGTAATCAAAGCTACTTTAAAGCAGGCTCAATTACCCATATCTGTGACGGAGTGTATGGGCTGTGCCAGGCTGTACTTGCCCAAGACACAACGGTGACCCTAGCAGTTAAGGGATCTTTAAACCTTTAGAAAACTACCCAGCTCAAAGCAAATAAATGAACGCATAGCAACACAGAACTTATACTCATACATTGAGTGAGCAGTAACGAGAGCGCCATGACCACGAGACAATGCAACAACAAACAACAAAGGCATGGTGGCATTGAGCAAGCAAACAAATAATCCAGCAAAGCAGTGAAACTAAACACACAATACGACAATTATTTGAGTGCAGCACGGCAGCGCAGTAGTTAGCGCGTGTGCGGCACAATTCTTAGGTTAATACATTAAACCTTCCTGTGTGGAGTTTGCATTTTCTCCCGTGCTTGCGTGGGTTTCCTCCGGGCACTCCGGTTTCCTCCCACATTTCAAAACCATGCATGTCAGGTTAATTGGCTGGTCCAAATTGTCCCTAGGTGTGAATGAGCGAGTACGTTTGTCTGTCTCTGTGTGTCCTGCGAATGGCAGGGAACCGGTTCAGGGTGTCCCCTGTCCACTGCCTGAAGATAGCTGGGACACTTTCGATACCATTCAGTAGCAATGATGGGGGAGATGTGATATACACACGACCTGGTCGAAAGATTGGGGTCGATTTACATTTTCAATTAAAAACTTACACTTTAATTCATCAAATAAGTTGTCCAATGTCCATTTTATTTTACCCGTATCAATGTATTCCCTTTGTTGGCCTGCCTCAGATATGGCTTTTACTTTACCACTAAGTCTTAAAGACCAACATCTTGGAGTCACCTCTTCACTCTAAATGTTGAAACTGGTGTTAAGCAGTTATAATTTAACTAAATAGGGGGTTGATGATCTTTGAGTGGTGTGTTTTTTAAAACTGGAGACTTATGTTCTAATCATCTTGACACTTATCTTTCTACTTTGGTTGTAGCCTGGTTGTGCTGTTCTCTGAAGGAAGTAGTACACACCGTTGAAGGAGAATTTTAGTTTCTATGTAATTTCTCGCATGGAAGAGTTTTCATTTCTAGTGACGAACATTGATTTACAAGTTCCATACGAATGTTTCGGGGACATAATCACACGCACAAATATGACACTCCAGGTACTCGACTTGCTCAAAGGAAGGTCAATTGGTCAGTTCTATAATGTTCCTTAATAGTTAAACTGTTTTCAGCTATGCTAACATATTGCACAAGGGATTTCTGATTATGCATCCATCCATCCATCCATCATCCATCAATTTTAAGCGCTTTTATCTTCACTAGGGTCTCAGGGATGCTGTAGCCCATCACAGCTAGCTTTGGGCAGAGGACAGGGGACACAGAGACAGAAAACTCACACGCATATTCACACAGGGACAATTTAGACGGGGCAATTGGTCTGACGTAAATATTTTTGGAATGTAGGAAAAAAACCGCAGTGCCCAGAGAAAACCCACGCAGGCATGGTGATAACATACAAATGACGCACAGGGACTCTGCGGTAGCTGGAATTGAACCTCGGACCTCTGAACCTGGGTGTCCATATGATAACCACCCGCAAAACGAGAAATTTTAGGCTGAAATAGTCTTTTACCATGTTAACAATTAATGGCATGTATTTCTGATGAGTTTAATTTTATCCATTGATTTATCCATTATCTGCACCAATTTGGTCTCGTCGATTTGGGGAGATTCCCTTGTACAGAAAATACGCTCATTCCCAAAAACCAGCATACATGGAGTTCAATATGAAACCGTACTTGTCGTCATAAAGAGATTTGGTCTCGTACTCAGGATGGTCACAAGGTATGACCAAAGTGCTGATCTCAAGGCAGCAGTGCAAGCTTGCACGGCTGTGTTAGGCCTCTTTAGGCGTGGTATCATATATCTGATACCACCAGTATCAGATGACGGTGTTTGAAGTTGCTAAACTTGTTAGAAAGCCAAAGAGGTGAGAAATTTGCGTAATGTTCTGTACTGGAGAATGTCCCTCCAATTGACATAATCCATCCAGTCACAGGGCACACAGAGACAGACAACTCACTCGCTCATTCACACCTAGCGACATTTGGACCGGCCAATTAACATGAAATGCATGTTTTTGGAATGAGGAAGGAAGCCAAAAACCCACGCAAGCATAGGGAGAACATGCAAACTCCGCACATGAAGGCTGGCACAACATTCATTTGGACAGGTAACTTAAAATTAGTTTTACCTGGTTATATCAGTATCAGAAATTATTTTCCCCCCATTTTATTAACACTCCACTTATTGAAACATAAATATTTTGTTTGTTTGTTGTACATGATTCAATTGTTTGTTTGTTTGTACATGATTCAGATTGAATCGTTTCTTGTACATGATTCAATTGTTTGTTTGTACATGATTCAAATTGAATCGTTTCTCCGGCGCCGTCACGAATGGCAGCCACTCCAGCAGCTCCCGTGTTATTTTCGATTGTTCTCAGTTATTTTCGATTGTTCTCAGCTTAGGGATGCTGCTGGAAAAGTGAATTTCCCTTCGGGGATGAATAAAGTATCTATCTATCTATCTATCTATCTATCTATCTTGTAGCTGTATTTGATCAAATGACCTCAGAACTGTGCCGCACACGTGCTAACCACTCAGCAGCCATAAAGGTGTATCTAAGCCAACTCAAAGTTTTAAAGGTAGTATAGCTTTAAATGTTCATGTTGGAAAATTGTAGTATTTAGGACACACCATGCACTTTCATCCTTACCTTTAAGCCTCCTTACAATCTCTTCGTAGTCAGCTCCAGAGTAGTTGTCATAGCATCCCCGTATACAAACACACGCGTCTCATATAACCTCCCTGTGTTTTCTTTCACTAACTGCAACAAGAAGCACAAGAGAAAGTAGCATGCAAAGTACACAAAGACGGGCCTAAGGACGAAAGATCAACATCACATAACACCGTTTTCGCGTTTCCCACAAGACGTATATGGCCGTTGACAGGGTGCCCTTTATAAAACTGTCACCTGACAAGACAAAGTTGCATCTTTATGACAGTCTCAACTAGCAGATGGCATCGCTGTTTGTTGTCTTTTCAGTGTATTTTATTATTAATGAGAACGAAATGCAACTCCACTCAAAAATCCATGCCCCCACCTTCATCGTTTCCCTGGGACTGAGACAGAGACATTACCGGCAAGGATAGTCACTTCATCACTTATGCCAAGTGACAACAAACTGCCCCAAACTGAAGGTAAAGTACTCAGGTTGCTTTGTAAACATGCATTATGTAAGATAAGACAATTGCACGATACATTATTGAGAGGGAGCTTCGGAAAAATGCGTTCCTCAAACGGGAACGCAGGGTAGCAGGACTAAGAAACATGTTAGAAGTGAGATTGGGTTATGTTTATAAATATCTGAGACATTATCTAATGTTATAATCAGGGTTGGGTAGGGTTACTTTAACTTTATTACATTCAATTACTTTTGGATTACTCCAATACCAAATATGCTAATAAAAGACAAAATAAAGTAAATATGAATAAAATTGAGACTCACAACACGTGGTAAGCTTTCTCTCCTGGCTTTGATCTCTTTGATCTCCGGCCAAACTAACATAAAATGCGACAAAAACAAAATGAAAATAAATCCAAACAGCTGTCAACATCATTTTTGCTGTTCCATGTATTCCGTTACTCCCCAAGCCTGCACAAAATTTTGTCATTTTTTTCATATTTAGTTTCTTTTGTCTTTTATTAGCATATTTGGTATTGGAGTAACCCAAAAGTAATTGAAAGTAATCAAGTTAAAGTAACCCTACCCAACCCTGGTTATAATGTAGTACCACTCACCCACCAGATCGCCCCCGAGGACTACATGATCAGCCGGTTGACCAGTTGTAAAGACAGCTCTCGACGGATGGATCGCTATTATTTTTTAAGGAACCAGAACGTGACCAATTCTACATACAATGAACATTTAGAGATTGTGAAGTGTTAGAATATGGAAAATGTCACTGAATATGCACTTCCTGTTCAGTCAATCGGTGCCAGTCCAATAGTGTTCGAGAGGGACCACATCTAATTTCATCATGTTAGGTATGTTTTATTGCCTTTATTGGCCCTATAATGGGTATTAAGAAGTTTAGAGAAAGGGGGAAGGTAAAGTAGAAAACAGTGACAACAATGTTGAGTCAAAGAGGGAAATAATTGCGAAAATGTCATGAATACCGATGTGAATCACCTGTGCCCGCTCATTTGGTGCCAAACGCTGCGGGCTCGGATTGGCTCCCTGTCCCTAGTTAAACCCAGTCCTGTCAATACCCTGTTGTCAGTCTGTGAACCTCTGTTTATTCAAGGCAAGCCTTTATCGACCCTGACTCCCACCTGTCCCGTTTTTGCTCCCGTTTGTCTCCGGCTACGACCTGTTTTTGATCCCTACCACATCTATTATCCTGTCCTGGCTTACGACCCATGTTTGATCCCGACTACGTCTACTCTCCCGTCCTGGCTTACGACTCGTTTCAGACCACGCTTTGTTCTCCCAGTCCCAGCTACCGACCAGTTTTTTCCGTCCCTGACACCCCCTTCGCTCGCTATGAAAGATCCACTTCCGTGTTCGGATCACAATCCGAGTGCAAGAGCGACTTGCTTCCCATGTCCAGCGTGCACTGGATCGTGGGCACAGCCCTTCCACTTTCTTTCAATAAAATTGTGAGAAATTGTTACGCGATTGGGTATACCCTGTACGCTGGTTGTGACAGAAAACACCAAAATTGGTGTCAGTGCAACGAATGATTTGACTTAATAAAGGTATATTCAAATTTATTATCCACGCATTTAAACAATTATTGTTGTTAATGTAGACATTTAATTAATATTTAAGTTAAGTAGCAGTATTTCTTTTAGTATTTGGCTATTTTATAGGAGCTTGTCAAAACCAGAACGGAGACAGGACCCACTTGCGTGCGTTTCTCTTAGTTTTATTGGGAAGAAGGGAAAGGATAGTACACACGATCTGTAGATCGCTGGTTGCGGGGAGCAGGTTGCTCAGACTCGGAATTGGTATTTCCGTGGCGAGCGATGGCGGTGTTGAGAGCGGAAAAAAAACAGATCAGTAGCCGGGACGGGGGATCGATATTGTAGTCGAGATCAGAAAAGGGGGTCGAGCCGGGAAACAGCCGGGAATCAGAGCAGGAGAGAGTCAGGGTCGAAGAGCTTGCCTAGCGTAAGCTGTGGTTCGCAGACGGACTGACAACCGGTGACAGAAAGATGAGGGTGACAGGCAGCCAATCAGCCTCCGAGGCAGTTGGCGCCAAAGCAGCAGGCACAGGTGCCTCGCATCAGTAATCAAGACAGAGCTAGTCTTAGATGCAATTGTATACAGCATTTTAAAAATTGAGTTTTTGTATCAATTTGCAAAAAAATGTGAACAAACATAGATAATGTATGTACGTCCATGAGTAAGGTACACGGTATCAGACAAGACCAAAGCCTAACCTAAGCTGTCATCGATCGTTTAAACGATTAATACAGACCTAAATCACCATTTTGTCCAATTTATTCTTAGTGCAGGCATGAGAGTGGCTAATTATGTTATCTTACCTAATTAACCTGTATAGAAATCTTCCTGCAGGACAAGGGATTATTCATCCCTCATCCGAGTGTTCATTATTATCTTTAAAATCATTATCATAAAGCCACTAACTTTGATGTTAGCCATTCTAATGCCATTAATCTAGATTGAGTCCTTCTTTCCATTTCCGCAGAGGGGGCGGGTCCTTTGGGGTCATTTTTAATTATCGCTGAAAGGATGGGAATTCCAGCACGTTCCAATAAGATCAGTTGTGGTCACAGCAATCATCGGCATCCCATGAGAAGGCATTACGTCCTTCCGCTTTGACTACATTTGTGTTTTTTGCGGTTTGGCACCCGAGCTCCAGCTCACTTCATTTTGTGTCAGTCTTTGCTCCGAAAGTCGGCTACAAGCCGTTAATGCGGCAAACGAGGAGAGGATCGATAGCCCTCATCGGGCCATGTGTCATCGGGTAATCGGGTATTGATGGGGTATTGGCATGCGGCTAATTAATCTCACGCCCAGTGTCGGCTTTCATATGTTTCCTTAATTATGCTCTTCGTCTTGGTCTGGACTCATCAGCAGGTTCCCAGTTTCCCGTTCCAAAGTTAACTGTCGAGTTTCAACTTGCAAAGCCTAAGCCAGCAATTTTCTGATAGGGATATGTGTACTCCTTGGGGAGCGTGATATTTAAAGTTAAAAATATACATACCGTGTTTTTCTTATTATATGGCTTACCGGATTATAAGGCTCACCCCCCAATAAGTAGTATTTTGTGATATATTTTTCATATATATTAAGGGATCCTGTGCGGAGTTTGTATGTTCTCCCCGTGCTTGCGTGGGTTTCCTCCGGGCACTCCGGTTTCCTCCCACATTCCAAAAACATGCATTTCAGGTGAATTGGCCGGTCTAAATTGTCCCTAGGTGTGAATGAGCGAGCGAGTGAGTTGTCTGTCCCCGTGTGCCCTGCGATTGGCTGGCAACCAGTTCAGGGTGTCCCCTGCCCACTGCCTGGAGATGGCTGGGATGGGCTCCAGCCCCCCCGCGACCCTAATGAGGATAAGCGGTACGGCTAATGAGATGAGATGAGATGAGATTAAGGGAATGAAAACTACAGTACTCTAAAGGTTGCACCAACAATTAAAAACAGTGCTGAATTGCATACAATTGCATAACTTTAGATGCAACTGGAATCCAACCCAAATTGGTGGCATTTAGTGGATACAGACAACAAACGAAAAGGCATTAGGTTTTATAAAATCATGTCACCATTTTTAGTTGGTACCAAATTATTGCTGTTATTATTGGGCCATATTGTCGTACATTAAACTAGTCTGTGTTACAGCCGACTCGCAAGAGCTCTACAAAGCGTACAAGGAATTGAATGAAAGCAAAGGCATTGTAGGAAGTAATGAGTTCACTCAGAACTGAATGAAGCGAACAACATTGTGGGAAGTAATTTGGTCGTCCCGTTAGATATTAATCAACACATGGCTGCACTTGTTCAATACATTTGTCACTTGCAAAGCTTTGGTTGAGCTGAGAAAAGTGAGACAATATTTTCTTTACTGTGACTAAAATAGAGTGATAGTGAGATAAGACCCTTTTCATGTATTATTTGTGTTCATAGTGGTCAAGTGGATGTGAACTGGCGCTCTCCCAGATGCGATCTGGGTTTGATACCTGTTTTATTCAATGTAATGCAATTGTTAACAACAATTCTTGTCTTGGCATAGTTGTTAGGAGTTGGTGCTTACCATTGGTATCTGGGTCAATTCCAGTTTAGTCCAGTATTATGTCGCAGATACAGTAGCTCAGAAGGTAGAGTGGTCGACTTGGAAACAAAGAGGTCGCAGGTTAGATTCCCAGCTCCTCCAAATTAGTTAAAGTGTCTTTGGCCAAGAGACTGAATTCCCTGATAGGCAGGTAGGTGCCTTGGCCTTGGCTGACTTGGCTGCCGTCGGTGTGAGTGTGTGAATGGGTACATTGTGAAGCGCTTTTGAGGTCCTCGTGGACTAGTTAAAGTAATATAAATGTTGTCCATTTACCTGTTTATAAGGTGTACTTTCAAATGCATGCAATGGGGTTTTTGGGTTCACTTTATAATCCAGAAAAACATAAATTATTGTACAATATCTATCTATATGTCGGGTATAATTAAGAGCTTAGTAAACAAATAATTGATATTATCTACCATAAACTATTTAACTTGTTTTTCTACATTGTGTTGCAGGTTTGGGAATAATGCTTTAAAAATAGAAGCACAACAACTTCACTCAGTAAGAACTACGGTAATGCATTGATGATAAAATATAGTAACTCAAATGTCGTTACTACATGAAGAGTTACTGAGTGACTCATTAAATGTAGTTAACGAAATCCACTGTCCCTTCAATACTGATCAATTCTGGATCACTCAAATTGTCGCATTAAACTCCTAATCCACCAATGCTCATAGGTGGGCATGTTGATGTTTACATTCGAAATAGAACTGGATACAATTATAATGACAGCTTCTTGAGGACAGAGTATGAGAACACAGTATTTCTTCTCATGGAGATATTCTCCCTACTGTATATGCTCACATCCAAGCCAAATTAACTACTATAAAATAAAATAATGGATTGATAATACTCTAGTTACATTTGAAATGAAGTAACCAATAACTGGGATGACTGTTTTTCACTAATACGCCCAACACTTTTGAATAGTCTCGAACGTAAGCATCATTTTCTTCCCCATCAAAGCATTCAAGACCCCCCTTGTACACGGTCCTACCTTTTGAGTTCCGGCTCACCGCTAATCAATAGCGCTTCTGAGCACTAGCTTCTACGCAAGAGTACCTGAAGGTGACCCTGACTGGCGGCATCACCGCGGGGCCCCAATAACCCGCTCGGAAAACGCTCCTCGGCGAGAGCAAATCTCCGACTTTTAACCTCGGCGCTGTTGGTTTGATTATTGTTTATAGATACAGCAGAGAATTAAAGTGTGGCCTGCAGGCAGCATAATTATTTACAGCTGAAAACTCATATCATTACCAGCATGCTCCTAATTGCCAGAAGTAATATCAATGTTAGTTGATTAAGTGCTCCCCCCATCCTAACACTCAGAGATTGTTTTCCCTTAGCATATGGAGATGCTACTTTATCTCAATACAGCTGTTCAAGCTTGCATTTCTGTTTATTTTCTTTTTTTTTAACCATTCTCTCCAAAATACATTAAATTCCTCCCTTCTTACCATCAATGTCACTGCTCTTTGTTGTTTGCCCACAAGGTCAACTAAATCCCATGGGATTTGCCCCTTCATTGCAAAAATATGCATTGAATACTGCCATTGACAGCTATAAATGTCAAAAGATCAATTGATTGTTGCTCAGTTGGCATTGAACAAGGTTATAAATTGTTCAGTCAACAGGAGAAAATATTCTCAATGATCACTTATGTAACAGCCACAGAAATACTTGTAAAAAAATGAAAATATTACCAAGGACAATATAGCTGGGACAGCAAGACGTGATCGGGGTCAGAAAAGGGGCATAAGCCAAAACGGGAGAGTAGTTGTAGTCGGGACCAAAAAGGAGTTGTGGGAGAGTAGACATGGTCGGGATCAAAACAAGTCGTAGCCAGAGACAAACGGGAGCAAAAACGGGACAGGTGGAAGTCAGGGTCAAAAAAGACTAGCTTAGTATTCAGGGAGATTCGCAGATGGACCGACAACAGGGGATTGACAAGACAGGGTTCAAATAGTGACAGGGAGCCAATCAGAACCCAGGGAGATTATCGCCAAATGAGCGGGCACAGATGAGTCACATCAGTAATCATGACAGTAATCACTAAATATAAGCCGAATTACTATAAACCAACGGTCTCTAACGTGGAAGCCCTCAGGAACACCTCAGTAGCCCAAAGACAGGTTCTGAAATATCTCACCGGGTGGTAGGTCTTTGTAGTAATAACATAGTACCACATACCAATACTATGTATGGTAAGCTGTCAGTTAAAAAATGCAAATACTGCCATGATTACAGATGTGATTCACCTGCGCCCGTTCATTTGGCGCCAACTGCCGCGGGTTCTGATTGGCTCCCTGTCAGTATTTGAACCCAGTCCTGTCTGTCTCCTGTTATCAGTCCATCTGCGAACCTCAGTGTATACTAGGTAAGCCTTTTTCGACCCTGACTCCCACCTGTCCTGTTTTGGCTCCCGTCTGTCTATGACCCGTTTTGATCTTGACTACGTCTGCGCTCCCGTCTCGGCTTACGACCTCTCTTTGTCCCCGACTACGTCTACTCTCCCGTTCTGGCTTACGACTCGTTTACAACCCCGACCACGCCTTGCTCTCCCAGTTCCGGCTACCGACCCATTTTTCCGTCCCTGACACCGCCATCGCTCGCTACGGAAGATCAATTTCCGTGTTCGGATCACAATCTGGGTACAAGAGCGACTTGCTTCCTATGTCCAGCGAACACCAGATCGTGGGCGCAGCCCTTCCTCTTTCCTTCAACAAAACTTGTGAGAAACGTAACACAATTGGGTCCTGTTTCCGTTCTGGACCTGACAGATACAACCATTAGTCGTTTGTCCCAATCAGTACCAAAAAGTAGCTCTCAGCTTCAGAAAGCTATACACGGAAAAATACCTGACATGTGTGTCCTCTCTTTCGGTTTCATGTGATTAATGTACCTGTTTATTTATTTCCATGACATATATTTTTTAGGTGTTTATATATTTATCAATTATTTCTACATATGGCAGGATCAGCCCACCACAAATGCGGACTTTAGAAATGAGGAAAAACGTTTTGCCAGTAAGGTTGCGTTGCATGAAGCGAACTCATTAAAACAAATCCAAATTAGATGCAAAAATATTTTTGGTTTTGAAGAAAAATGATGTGGCCCTTAAAGATGATTTCTGAAGGGCATTTAGCGTCAGGGATCCGTCTCTTTTAGAATGAAACTTGTGCAGGCGAGTGGAATGATATGTTAAAGGGGCAAAGGATATGGTGATTAAAAGTGGGCCTTGGGTCATCATTAGCATTGAGAAGTTTAGCGTGAGGGGCGTGTCTTGGAAAAATCTTGGTGACTGTCAGGAATGTCAGCGACTCCTCAAAGACTTGTACAGTCAAGCTAGTAGATGAGGTCTGATTAGGAAGCAGCATCATTTGATCATTATTTCTAATTAGTTCGTTACATATTCAACCTAGAATAGTTGTGCACCATTAGAGTTTCACCAGAGATAAGACTCAAAGCCACATTTGGGTGTCATGTCTTGTTTTTGCAGGGAATTTGGCACAAGAGAATAGAAAAACCAAAAGACTGACTCCAGATGCAGACTAAAATCTTGAAACGAACAGCGCTAACATTAGTGTCTTTGTCGTATTTTCCCCCTACATGTTCACCTCTAAAGAGACTTACCTGATTGCTTGTAAAATATTCTTATCCCGGCCAAACTTGTCCTTTCGTGGAGAGTGGAATGTCTTTCTGGTAAGGCTGCAGAGTCAGCAAAACCCCAAAAATATAGAGTAAGCTTTTTCTGGGCAGTTTTCACATCTGGGATAACCTACCTGACTGCCTTTTAAAAGATAGTGTAGGTATTCAATGTCTTACTGGTCTGGGGAAATGGAATGTCTTTATGGCAAAAAAAATCTTAGTCAGCAAGAACAAAAGTGTTTGTTTAACGTTTTGGGTATTTATACGAAATTTAACATACCTGACTGTCTGTAAAATATAGTATTGCTATTCAGTGTCATTCTGGTTTGGAAAAGTGGAATGTCTTTTTTGGCATAAAAAAGCTCAATCAGCAAGAGCAAAAGTTTTAGGTATTTTTTTTCACCTAGATGTCAACCCTTCTGTCTGCAAAACATTGTGTTGAAATTGAAATGAGATTCTGACCTGGAAGAGTGGAGTGTCTTTCTAGAAAAACTGCTGAATCGAGAAAACAAAAGTGCTGAGTCAAAATTTTTGGCATGTATACTTCTATCGTGGCCTACTTTATTGCTAGTGAAATATTGTGAACCTGGCCAAATTGATTCTGGTCTTGGGGCTTGGAGGCAGTTTTTTAGAGAAAGCTGCTGAGTCTACAAAACCAAAAAAGTCGGATTTTTGGGAATAACATAACTGACTGCCTGTAAAAGATGATGTTGATATGCAATGATATTCTGGCCTGGGGGAGTGGAATGGGTTTCTGGGGGAAAATACAGATTTAACCAAAACAAAAGTTCTGAGTCTGAGTTTTAGGTCATTTTTCACATCTAGGGTGACTTGCCTGACTGCCTGTGATAGATGATGAAATATGTCAAATCTAAACTACGTTCCCCTTTTATTGGGTAGACAGACACATAAACAAACACACAAACAAATGAATATGTATAAACATACTTAGACATTTGAGGTTTTTTTAATGCAGACTATCAAATTTAGTGCATGAAAAAGGACGAAATATGTTTCTGTTTTTTATCTATTTTGGAGAGTTAATAAATCAAATTGATGAATACATATAAAATAAAAAATAAAACAGGTATGTATATTTATATCTAATTAAATTCAATTGTCTTTTTTTATTCATCCCAACAAAGAGAAACATTGAGATTAGCTATTGCACTCCAAGGCAAACACGTAACAAAGACTGTCAGTAAATAGGCGAACACATTGATACCAAAGCAGTAATCAAAATTAAACAGGATAGACTAGACTGGAACGGAACTGGAACCCGATATTAAACAGGAAAAAATAAACGGGAACAATACCGGACAGGAAGCAGTACTAAGTCAAAACCCATGTCTTGCGGGGAAGAGGTTTGTTGACGGACTGTCAAAGGAAGAGTGAGAGCACTGAGTTTAAATAGACGGAAAGCAAATCTGTCAACAGGCCGCAGCTGGTGCCACACGGGCGGGGCCAATTGGGCGCCATGGCAACAGTGACAGAAAATTTAGCTTTGTTTTGGGCTCGGTCCCGCAATACAAGTTAATTGGTCCAACACAGGTTGGATTCGTTTGGACTGATACATACATAATATTTTCTTCATTTTTCCTGACTCCTGGTACACAAAAATCCTATAATTCAAAATATTTTTTTTCCTCAAAGTCTCGCGAAAAGGTTTCCACAGCCACTATTTAAAAGAACGTGGCTTCATCAAGCCTAAACATCTCCAGATTGTTTGAAATGTAAATGTCCTCAATGACAAACTTCTCGTCTGCGGAGGACACGCAACGCTGACCCTCAGGGTAGCAGTGAGCTCATTGGACTATTCATAGACCGCGTCGGGTGCCTCCTTTGCCTTTTAAGTTTTTGAAAGGGTATAGTGTTCACTGTGTGAGTTTAACCTAGATCTCTTTTGAACTTTTAATGATCTATATCCTACAGTTAATGATTCAACACAGACTTTACTACTGTGTGTGCACTGACATATTCAGACACGGGCAATGATGTGGAAAGGAACCAAGGCTAGGATGCTCTTTCCTTCCTCGGCCTTGTTCTTGAACTTATGTTTAATCATTTTCTTTGGTATTTACACTTGTGTCATATAAACACGTTTTATGCATTTTTTGTAGTTGTTAATAACATTGAAATTTACCAAATGTTGACACGATAATTTGTTGAATTGGATTCTACCGACAACACTACCACTGTATGCCTTTGGAATACTGGTATCCCCATAAAAAAATGTGTGGTCTTTTAAAACTATCTTCCGCTTTTTTTGAATGTATGCAAAGAAAAAAAACGCAAAAAAATGATTAGAGACCAGTATTTTAGTCTACAGGTGTTTGATTTTGAAATGAGACTGTCTTTGTCCGGGAATAAACCACTCCATTTGATTAAACCAAACTGCATCAGATATTGGTAAAAAAAATGTTTTAAACAAAAACATGTTGGTGTTTATTTATATACAATTTCCATCATAGAAGCATGTCCACTGTGAGAGAGATAAACTAAAAAGAAAAATCCAGAAATCACATTGCATGATTTCTTTAATGATTTTTTCCGGGTGATATAGTTGCAGAATAGTATTTGAACACCTGAGAAAATGAATGATAATTGGTACAGTAGCCTTTGTTTGATATTGCAGAGATCAAACGTTTCCTGTAGTCTCTCACCAGGTTTGCACAAATTACAGGAGGAATATTGGCCATCTCTTCCACACGGATCGTGTCTAGATCAGTCATGTTTTTGGGCTGTCACTGAGAAACACAGAGTTTGAGCTCCCTCCAAAGATTTTCGATTGGGTTCAGGTCTGGAGACTGGCTTGGCCATGCTAGAACCTTGATATGCTTCTTACGGAGCCACTTTGGATCGTTGTCGGGTTGGAAGACCCAGCCATCTCCTATGCGCTGACTGAGGGAGGTTGTTCCCCAAAATCTAACAATACACAGCTCCAATCATCCTGTATTTAATGCAGTGCACTCCTCTGGTCCCATGTGCAAAAAAACGTCCCCAAATCATGATTATACCGCCCCCATGCTTCACTGTAGGGATGGTATTCTTCCGAATGTACTCTTCATTCTTCTTCCTCCAAACACGCTTGGTAGTTATTCCCTGATTTTTTATTTCAAAGCAAATAAAGCATTGGCAAAAAGCTTCACTTCTGTCATAGACGTATGAAGAATCAACACGTTTTACATCAATTTGCTTGGCAATTTTGATTAATGTACTTTTGTTTTTTTTTTGTTTACAAATTGATTTTTACCTCTATGAGCGCTAAATAATACACTGGCTCTTTTAATATGTTTACACTTTGATTTGCTTTAAATTAAAAAACGTTTCATTTTTCAAATAGCCAGCACCGTCGCATAACAATGTATGTATGTGGAATATTTGAATAACAGAAAACACAGACATTTGCCCAGTGCAAACACACTTTAGTGTGGTGATTTTGAAGACTGCACCACACTAAAACTGATAATCCCAACGCTTTGTAGATCTGACAAGAGAGCTCCGACGCACGGTTGTTTTGAGTTTTTTTGTCAAAGCCACCGATGAAATGGGCATAAAACACTGGTGTCAACGTTTTAAGAGTTGATGTGTGGTGTTCATAATCACTACAAGAAACTAAATCCTGTCACGATTGCCCATTGCCCTCACCTGGGCCGCTGGTTTGGCGCCAGCTTCTGCTTGTTGCCTGATTGGCTCCCCTCCTATTTAAACTTTGTGCTCCCGATCACTTCTTGTCAGTCCATCCACGAACCTCTGCACTTGAAAAACGTGTATTTTGACTCTGTCCGATAACCTGCTTGTGTATCCAGTATCAATTCTGTCCGTCCCGTCCTGTCCGGTATCTTGTTCGTATATCCAATATCTGGTATCGATCCCGTCTGTCCCGTCCTGTCCGGTATCTTTCTCCAGTATCCAGTATCCGGTAGCAATCCCGTCTGTCCTGTCCTGTCCTGCCCAGTATCTTGCTTGTATATCCAGTATCCGGTATGTATCCCGTCTTTCCTGTCCTGGCTGGTATCCTGCTCGTGTATTCAGTATCGATCCTGTCTGTCCCGTCCTCTCCGGTATCTTGCTCATGTAACCACTATCCGGTATCCATCCTGTCTCTCCCATCCTGTCCGGTATCTTGCTCCAGTATCCGGTATTGATCCCGTCTGTCCCGTTCTGCCCGGTATCTTGCTAGTGTATCCAGTATTAGGTATATATCCCGTCTGTTCCATCCTATCCGGTATCTACTCATCTATCCTGTATCTGGTAAATATCCTCTTTGTCCTGTCCGGTTTTGATCTCGTCTGCCTCTGGCTTCCTGTTTTTCTGCGCCTGACTTCTCTGTCTCACTACTTCCGCCCAGCGATTGCCGAATCACTGGCATTTGTCTTCACGCGCATGACTGCCCCATTTCCGTAAAATAAAGCTTGTATGAAAATGTTACGCGTTTGGGTCCACCATCTGTTAGGGTTCTGACAAAATCCTAGAGAAGGAAAATAATATTGAGGGGGGAAAAAAACCTCAATAATTGTAAATATTACATATTATTATACATCCCTGGATCTCAATTTAATGTTGAGCCTCTGAAAGATCCTCAGCCCTAGTCTGACCCCTTGAAAATATGTTTTCTATCATGTCGCACGCCTACATTGATTGTATTCTTACTTTATATTTTTAGGACCTGTTTTCGGTTGCACTACTCACTACAGCAGCTTTTAGTGGTCAAATAATACACACGGTTTTAACTCTTATATCAAGGCAGGGGCGTCAAACTCTCACCCTGAGGGTTGCAATTGGCCCCTGGGCTTTGTGTTTGAGTATCTTGCATTTGAATACAAAAATAACACAGCAGTATACAAAAAAACACGTTTTTTGTCATCTTCGGTGAGTTAGAACCCTAAGTCAAAAGGCTTAAGGAAATCTCTGTCTTTTTTATGTCTGGGCCCACGCTGGGTAGGTCTAAGAATTGACTCTGAAGTTACGTGGCAGACAGAAAGGATGTCTCACATCCCTCGCAGGCATCGGAAAAAACAAAAGACGTTGAGTCATGGATGTGTATTACCAAACATTATTGGAGACTGGCAAATTGGTAATTATCCTTCGAGGTTGCAAATAAACATTATAGCCTCGTCTATTAATTTAGCTCAAAGGGGTGGTCCATAAACAGACTCCAATGTGCTGTTATTCTAGAAGCTGGGTGAATATGAAGGCGTGGCTACATATGCACGAGGAAACAAAGCATTAAATAACCATGGAGGCTTCTTACACTCGGTGCTGTGTTAATTGTTTCTAATTTTATGACTGAAGAAGCCTTATTATCATGTAACTACTGTGCAGTTACATAAAACACATTCAAGCACAAAGTGACGTGCGGTGAAGTTTGTTTCTCCTCAGGCAAAAAGGGAAAAAGAGAGATAGAGTAGAAGAAGGTAAAAAGACACAGAAGAGACAAAGAAGAAAAAAGAAAGAGAAAAAGAGAGACAGAGAGAGTGAAAGAGAGATAGAGAGTGAGAGAAAAAGGGAGAAGAAGAAGAGAGAGAGAGAGAGAGAGAGAGAGAGAGAGAGAGAGAGAGAGAGAGGCAGAGAGACAGACAGAGAGAGAGAGAGAGACTCACTATCGCCTTCTGCTTTGAGGTCATAGAATTGCGAGCCTCACTTTGAGTCTTAAAATGCTTGGAACAGTAATCACTACATACTGCTCCTTTTGAATAAAAACATCAATAGATAGGTACTTCTCCTTTATGAAAAAACATCCATGCAAAGAGAAAAAAAATACTGTCTGGTTTGACTTGATATTCGGTTGCTATTACTATCACAAATTTCATTCTTAGGTATTGAGGTGTGCGCCAAATCGGAATATTTGGTGTCAGTATCGCATGCCTCATTCTGCATTTGCTGGAAATCAACAAAGTAGTATATTACATACTAATTGTGTTAATCATAGTCATCAAATAAAGTTCAATTCTGCGATTGTGCTTAGGTTTAACCAATTGATATCCCGTTGGTTTCACGTTCATGTACAAGACATGCCCGCCTGCTCAGATGCAGCCTAGCATATGCTACTGGTGACACACAACTAAATATCTGCAAAAAGCTGACTTCCCGATGTCAGAATTGTATTTTATTGTTGTAAATTTAAAGTATAAGCGAGTATATACGGAAGGGAGAATATCTCTATGAGGAGAAATTCATAACTGTATTCATGATCTGCATTAAATAGTAGCAGGATAACACTGTAACAACCCATGTATTTAAACCCGTAAAGTCCAGTTTTATGAATATTGTGTGACAGTACCCGTTACCAGAAAAAGTAATCCCGTTCATATGTTACATGTCAGTCCTAACACTGATAAAAGACAGTACACAACCGACACTGTGGGAGAAAAAGGAAATGTATTCACACGATCGTTGTGGTGGGAGTTTCTTTAAGAAAAGTCCTGCAGTTCCACCCCACTGACACTTGTTGCCCTGTACTTGGCCTCCCCCAAGCACGATTATTCAAATGTACCAGCCATTGGTGATCTTTCCACACCCTGCACCTAACCCAATATCAGCCATTTTCACAAATTAGATCATGTTCAACAGGCTAGCCCAGGGGTGGATAAACCATTTGATTGGCTGGCTACATTTGGTTCAATTTTTTTGCAGAAGGAAAAAAACTGATTTTATATATACTGAATATATTTTCTATCCACACTCTCCCACCACTACCCCAGTCTTCCAATCCAAAGGTACTGTCCCTGATGTCCATTCAATGGTGCAGAGCTGTGTAATCTCACACCTACATACCTGTCAACCTGTACGTTTTTGCCGTACAAAATACGTTTATATTAAGACGTGTGCGACGCACAAGAAAATCTGTACGGAAAAACGCAAAATTGTCAATAATGGGTACCATCCGGTATACACAGACTATCACGAAACGGCAAATCAATCAAGTCAAACGAGTTCGCCGCAGTAGCCTCTATCACGGTATCGTTTTTTTTCGTTGCAAACGAAGCCAGCGGTTTGATGCTACTGTGCGCATGCATCTGCCGCCTCGGATTCCATGTGGTAATTGTGAAGTGAAAGGAAGTACGTCTCTTTTCAGAGAACCGTTTTTTTCGGCTCAACTCATTAAAGAGAACCGTCTTTTTCGGCTCAACTCATTAAAGAGAGCCGGCTCTCAAACGGCTCACTTGCTTTGATGCATTATGTTACGAATTATGATGTTGTACAAAGAAGTTAAGGAAAAAAATGAAGTATAAAAGGAGAAAATGAAAAAAAGACAGGTTTGTGGTTATCCTTTCAATCAGTATATTACCAACAATAATTAAATGCAGAAAATGAATTCATAATTTGAATAGGAAAATGTATTATTCTACTTAATTATATTTGCATGTATTTTTTCCTTCTACAGTGAACGTCCATGCTACTTCATTTTTTAACTTTTTTATAACAAACCTCATTCATGTCGAGCAACTCAGTATCTCGCAACAAAATGTTAATTGACAATATATATGATATAATGAAACACTTGTACAATATAACATGTTAAACTACATAAATAAACACGTTTGATAAAAAAAAATATGGTGTAAGATGATTTTGTATTTTGAAAGGGAAAATACGACAGTTTGTAAGAGCATGGAGCCCTGGAGCTTGAAAGGTATGCACCCATAGCCTCCTATTCAGTTTTGTTCTTGAATTTGAGCTTGCAGCTTTTAATCAGCTGTACTTTATTGTCGACAATGTATGCTAATTGTTTTTATATCAGCAGTTTTTTTTTAGGAGGGCTGAGAAATAAAATATCCAGTAGTTGTTGTTTTAAATGATGAAACTGGCTGGACCACAGAGCCACTGGCCTCCTCGTATTTGGGTCAGACCAATGCAAAGCTGTATTGATTTTTGGTCCTGCACGTCTGACCGCGTTGAAAAAGTTTGACAGCAGCCAACGTGGCAGCGAGCGTCGGGCGCTGTTTAACAGGCGGACGAAAGGTTCCGCGCTTCGCTCGCCTCTTCCTGTCAGCGCCGCGCCAATTGGCAGACAATGGACCGGCTTGATAAAGAGGAGGGCTGACATCCGAACAGGCAATTTGTGAGTGACAGGTCAGGGGAAAGGGATTGCGGAGGAAGCGTTGGGTAGAGTGGGGAGGAAGAGGGTGGGGTGGGCATGACGGGGTCAGGAATTCGCCTCTTTAAAGAATGTAGCGTCGCCCATATGTCCGTCTGCCCTGGCGCATGCTCGATGGGGTGGAAGGAAAGAGTTGCGGGAGTGCGGCCTTTATTCCCCTCTCTATTTCCAGTCGAGTTTGCAGGCCTTTGGGGTTCTCGCTGCACAGAAAATGCTTACCGTAAATTCCGGACTATAGAGCGCACCTGATTATAGGCCACACCCACCACATTTTAAGAGGATAACCGATTTTGTACTTACACAAGCCGCACCTGTATACAAGCTGCATGCGCCCACATTAAAACATGTAACACAATCACAAAATTAGTCAAAACCCGGCTTTGAGCCACGCGATTGTAACTGAATATAAGGTACACAGTCCAAAAACAACAGCCAGCAAAATTAACGGAAATTGATACCGGTACTTAAGATTTGATGCAGA